>NC_081409.1:66881168-67179038 GCF_030272615.1 Cryptomeria japonica
AGAATCCATCCTTCCTATAGTGTTTTTATCAATATGGGCTAATTGTCAACAGATTTGTATCAACACAAATCAATCCAATGCATACTTGGGAAGTTTCATGGGTTCTCCCTCAAAGCCACCAACCCTACTATATGTGAACTGAGAAAATTGAATGAAATGACTCCCATATGAACTAGCTAAATGTTTCGCTTCCTTAGACATACGTTGGTTCACATTACCTTGCAACTCAACAATCAATCTGCCAACAAACACATCATGAACTCGCCTGTAATTTTCATGACACCTCTTCACCTGTCATAAACTGCATCACTTCCGAGCTTGAGAAGCAGAGAATTACCTTTCCTTTGTTGAATTGTTTGGTTTCTAAATTTGGCTTTTCAAATAGGTTTTAGAGTACTTTGTTATTATTAGCATGAAATTCAATGACACAATCTCCACACTGCTTATGCGTGCGAGATAACTTTGAAAAGACAATTTCTGACGCATGCATTAAATTACACATCACTTTTGTGAGATTACCTATCAAAGTAATGATTACTTTCTATTATGAAAAGTTACGGCCTTCTCAGAAAAGCATTTCATGTGCTCGAAATATTCCATCATAGAACAATGATGCTCATCCTCTTACATCTGTCTTGCTTGATCTTTGAGCCTAGTGGTTGAAAACATCGAACCATGGAACCATTGAATCGTTGAACCATAAAGGTTCACTAGTTCAAGGTGCAATTTGAAAAGGACAAAGGTCTAAGACATTCAGACCCCAACAAACTTGACCGACTAATGACCACATTGAACCAATGTACCTATGAACCTCTAAACTTAACCAATTGGTTCAACGAAGAAAATGTTTAGCCTTTAATTACATGACTTACAAAATGGGGCCGAAAGACAAAGACAATTGAGACTACAACCACGAGAAACTTTCAAGACAATAAAAAGTCCGCAAGGGAATAAAACTTACATAGGGGAATAAATGTGGGATACAGGAGTAGCAAACCCTAACTACAATCATAAGCATATATGATCTCTAATTGAACCATAATTGTAATTGCAAATGCATTCCTAATTGAATTATATTTATTATTTTATATTATATATGCATATGTATATATTATATTATATTTATCATTATCCTTATCCTTGTGAAAAAAGTTTATTATATTAAATTATATTATATTTATTCATATTCTTATCTTTGCAAAAAAGGTAGATTTTACGTAGAAAATCTTTCAAACTCCATGCTACTATTGTAAAACACATCTTGACCTAATTCAATTCTCGGGGAACATAGTATTTGAGATTTAACTTCTTAAAATCAACTTCTAAATTCAATGCATCTGACATTGTCCTGCAAATATAATGACCTAGCTCCATTGGAAAAGCAACTCCAGAATCCATGCTTCCTATAGTCTTTTTATCAATATGGGTTGATTGTCAGTAGATTTGTATCAACACAAATCGATCCAATACATACCTAGGAAGTTTCATGGGTTCTCCCTCAAAGCCACCAACCCTACCATATGTGAACTGAGAAAATTGAATGAAATGACTCCCATATGAACTAGCTAATTGTTTCGCTTCCTCAAACATATGCTGGTTCACATTACCTTGCAACTCAATAATCAACCTGCCAACAAACACATCATGAACTCGCCTGTAATTTTCATGACACCTCTTCGCCTGTCATAAACTGCGTCGCTTCCGAGCTTGAGAAGCAGAGAATTACCTTTCCTTCATTGAATTGTTTGTTTTCTAAATTTGGCTTTTCAAACAAGTTTTAGAGTACTTTGTTATTATTAGCATGAAATTCAATGACACAATCTCCACACTGCTTGTGCGTGCGAGATAACTTTGAAAAGACAATTTCTGACGCATGCATTAATTACACATCACTTTTGTGAGATTACCTATCAAAGTAATGATTACTTTCTATTTTGAAAAGTTACAGCCTTCTCATAAAAGCACTTCATGTGCTCGAAATATTCCATCACGGAACAATGATGCTCGTCTTCTTACATATGTCTTGCTTGATCTTTGAGCCTAGTGGCTGAAAACATTGAACCATGGAACCACTCAATCGTTGAACCATAAAAGTTCACTAGTTCAAGGTGCAATTTGAAAAGGACAAAGGACTAAGACATTCAAACCCCAACAAACTTGACCGACTAATGACCAAATTTGAACCACTGTACCTATGAACCTCTGAACTTAACCAATTGGTTCAATGAAGAAAATATTTAGCCTTTAATTACATGACTTACAAAATGGGGCCGAAAGACAAAGACGATTTAGACTACAACCATGAGAAACTTTCAAGACAATAAAAATTCCGCAAGGGAATAAAACTTACATAGGGGAATAAATGCGGGATACAGGAGTAGCAAACCCTGACTACAATCATAAGCATATATGATCTGTAATTGAACCATAATTGTAACTACAAATGCATTCCTAATTGAGTTATATTTATTATTTTATATTATATATGCATATGTATATATTATATTATATTTATCATTATCCTTATCCTTGTGAAAAAAGTTTATTATATTATATTTATTCATATTCTTATCTTTGCGAAAAAGGTAGATTTTACATAGAAAATCTTTCAAACTCCATGCTACTATTGTAAAACACATCTTGACCTAATTCATTTGTCGGGGAACATAGTATTTGAGATTTAACTTCTTATAATCAACTTCTAAATTCAATGCATCTGACATTGTCTTGCAAATATAATGACCTAGCTCCACTGGAAAAGCAACTTCGGAATCCATCCTTCCTATAGTCTTTTTATCAATATGGGCTGATTGTCAGTAGATTTGTATCAACACAAATCGATCCAATGCATACCTAGGAAGTTTCATGGGTTCTCCCTCAAAGCCACCAACCCTACCATATGTGAACTGAGAAAATTGAATGAAATGACTCCCATATGAACTAGCTAACTGTTTCGCTTCCTCAGACATACGCTGGTTCACATTACCCTGCAACTCAACAATCAACCTGCCAACAAACACATCATGAACTCGCCTGTAATTTTCATGACACCTCTTCACCTATCATAAATTGCGTCGCTTCCGAGCTTGAGAAGCAGAGAATTACCTTTCCTTTGTTGAATTGTTTGTTTTCTAATTTGGCTTTTCAAACAGGCTTTAGAGTACTTTGTTATTATTAACATGAAATTCAATGACACAATCTCCACACTGCTGATGCGTGCGAGATAACTTTGAAAAGACAATTTTTGACGCATGCATTAAATTACACATCACTTTTGTGAGATTACCTATCAAAGTAATGATTACTTTCTATTTTGAAAAATTACGGCCTTCTCCGAAAAGCGCTTCACGTGCTCATCTTCTTCCATTTGTCTTGCTTGATCTTTGAGCCTAGTGGCTAAAAACATCGAACCATGGAACCACTCAACCGTTGAACCATAAAGGTTCACTAGTTCAAGGTGCAATTTGAAAAGGACAAAGGAATAAGACATTCAGACCCCAACAAACTTGACCGACTAATGACCACATTGAACCAATGTACCTATGAACCTTTGAACTTAACCAATTGGTTCAACGAAGAAAATGTTTAGCCTTTAATTACATGACTTACAAAATGGGGCCGAAAGACAAAGACGATTTAGACTACAACCATGAGAAACTTTCAAGACAATAAAAAGTCTGCAACGGAATAAAAATTACATAGGGGAATAAATGCGGAATACGAGAGTAACAAAGCCTAACTACAATCATAAGCATATATGATCTTTAATTGAACCATAATTGTAATTGCAAATGCATTCCTAATTGAGTAATATTTATTATTTTATATTATATATGCATATGTATATATTATATTATATTATATTTATGATTACCCTTATGCTTGTGAAAAAAGTTTATTATATTAAATTATATTATATTTATTCATATTCTTATGTTTGCGAAAAAGGTAGATTTTAGGTAGAAAAACTTTCAAACTCCATGCTACTATTGTAAAACACATCTTTACGTGTCGAAGGCGATTCGCCTTTAAAACTGGGTAAAAGGAGGCAACTTTTTTCTTTCACTTGACCTAATATAATAATAATTACCAAGTAAACAAATGCGTTGAACCTAATAATAATATAATTAGATGTGGAATTTAGATTAATTAAAGCCAATAATTAGCTAGGTTCAATTCACTACTATGTTAAATTTATAGAATATGATCACAATACTATGTTGGTTCTATCTTATCTCATGATTTAAATCTACACTTAAACTTGATCTTGAGGGCTATAGAAGTGAACATGTGTGCAAACCTCAACCTATAACTATAAGCATGAACTAGTAGAAAACTAACTCCTACACTTTATCTTTTATGTCTAAATCACAGTAAGAAACTACATTTTTAATAATTTTCACAATTATGTGCTAATCCTTCACAAATACAAATAAACGGCTCCTCCATATCAACCTGAAACAAAACTATTAAAAAACCTACAAGCTCAAAAAAATTACTGCGGGGACCTCTATCCAACCATTTGCACATTTGATCTTGTTTATTTAATTAATTAAATAAAAATAAAAAGTTCATATATTTTAATTTTTAAATAAATATGTAATCAAATGTGTGATATTGTTATCACCATTCCACTTTGTAGTCATTGCCCCAAACTCGATATTACCATTCAATTGTGTAGTCATTGACCCAAACTCATTGACCCAAGATTCATGAATAATGAATAATAATTCACAACAACCCATTTCTCGACCCAAGACTCATGAATAATGAATAATAATTCACAACAACCCATTTTCTTATGAGAATGAATGATACCAATCAAAATATAATTAGATAGAAATTATACTACCTATGGACAGAAAATCAACTGTCACGTGTTACGTGCATTTTCTGTATAACAGTCATAGTTGATTATACGGAAAAATAACAAAATATCTGGAAGAGAATATCATAGAGGCCCTAAATGCTATAAAGCCATAAGAAACTATACAAAATTGAACAGGAAAATCGGCTGATTTGCTTTCCTCTTCAATGGCGTCGTTCTCTGTGCTAAAGGAGCTGGATGACCTGAACAGCCTGGAGAAGCAGGTAAACGAGGCTCTGCTAAAAGCTTCACAAGGAAAACTATTTCCCAAGCCCATATCTTTGGCTTCTCTTCCTCTTCCTCAAACGCCTTTGGCCGAAAAGGCCACAGCCTACGCCAAATCCTGCCTAAATTTAGAGGTTTTCCAGCACAGTATGCGCTCCTACTATTTTGGCACAGCTATTGCTTCCCAGCATTTCCCCCATTTTAACTGGGATCCCACACGGCCTACCTGGCAGCCATGTTGCATGACGTGGGGCTAACGTCGGAGGCGTTTGCGCTGACTCGGATGTCGTTCGAGTTCCATGGCGGCATCTTGGCCCGGGAGTTCCTGTTGAAGGAAGGTGCGTCGCCACGTGTGAGTGACACGGTGGCAGAGGCCATCTTCAAGCATAAAGAGAGGATACACGTGGATGGCGGTGCCACGTGCGGACATTCGCCTGAGGGTGTTTTGCTAATCTTTGGGGCACATTTGGATGTCTATGGGGAATTTGCGCCTCTCATACACGTGGACACTATTGATGACGTGGTTAGTAGGTTTCCTAGAGCTGGTTTTAGTGATGTATTTGGTGGTTTATTGGAGGAAGAGGTGAAGGTGAAGGGCTTTTGTACCGCCGCTCGGTTCGTGCAAAGTGGTGGTCTAGATAATTTGAAAAATAATCGGCTGTTCGCAAAATATGATCGTTAAAAGGTGGATTGTGGTCTACGTGGGTAAAAGAAAGATTTTGATTTCACATCCTTCAATTTGTATTTTGTTTTCTTTGTAATAGTGAGACAAACTTTTTATGAGAGTGTCACCCATTAGGATGGAAAAAATGGATTCAAAGAGTGAATCCTTTTTTATTTGTTATTAATTTTTCTATTCTTTATGTTTTTTTCATTAAGAGATTTTAATCAAAATTATAATTATAATTTTTGAGAAAGATATTTTATGACTAGTTGACATATATTTTGATTAATCAAGACTTGATGTTGGTGTCTTCATTCTTGGTAGACACAATCAGTATTTAATCAACTCATACAAATAAAATGTAAATTATTATGTTTAATGGTCTAAATGTAATTTACTTGTTTTATTTAAGAGCTTGTGACCTCAAAATAAAATATCCAATGCTTCTCCTACACATTCCTAAACAATTCATTATGAATCCATAATGTTCCATTGTCAACTAAAGAATATTGCTCATTCTCATCCCTCTCTCATAGTCCTATGCCAATCTCATAGCCTATTGAGGCATCCAGAAGAAGGTGATTGTTTTTGCAAAAAAAGGAGTTTATCTCAAGATAAAGGTTTTATAGAATAACTACTCTGCTTTTGATGAGTTGGATAGCAATGACATGTCTCTTGACTCGTCAATAAATTGTCTTTTGGAACGTGACCTCTCTAAGAAGTATGTTGTAATGGATGCTCACAAAATATTTGCAATTCTATAATATCCTTTACTTTAAAAGAGGCTAAGATTACATGTTTTTTTGTCTCTATCACTTTCCATGTTATTTGGCAAACCAACTTAAGATTTATGCTTTCAATGATGTTATTGGGAGATCTCTTTTCTGAAGATGAATCTTTGATTCAATCCTTGTTGTCACTTATGTTTTGTTGGAAACTTTATTATGGTCAAGATGGGTTATGAAAAAGATGGCTCTCTTCACATACGTTGGACAACTAGCTAAAGGGATGTTTGGTGTTTCATGTGCAATAAATTGGGCCTCTTTCATCCTAATATGAGATGTTGCCACAATCATTCACATTGGTTAAAGTGCAATAATTTTTGGCCTTCAAAACTAATAGAGTATACAAATGGCTTGATCATGCCATGATTTCTTCTTAGGCCTTCTTCTCCTTTATGAACTATCTTTCTCTTCTAATGAAACCTTTCTCAAAGTATACTTGTTTTTGTATCTTTGTCCTATCCAATTTTGTATTAATTAGAAATTTGCCAATCCCAAAGCTATCCACATTCTTTTTTTCTTTCTAAACACCTCTTTGTTCACTTATCATATTGTGTTGGCCCAGACTTGTCAAGTGTGGAACCTTGAGGCTAGGGAAATTCTAAGTAGAAAGTTGGATTGACTTGTAAACTGGGTTCATCAAGTATGCATCCCACTTCCTTCACATTTCTAGCCACTGATTAATTATATTTTTGTGCATATGATGCTACTATCTCAAATCTCCCCCAAGCCATCACTGTGCTCAAGTCCAACCTCTTCACTCTTTCTTTGTAGTTGTAGGTAGTTGAACTCCATTCAAAAGAAAATTATTGATAATCATTTAGCTATGGGTGCCCACATTAAAGCCTGATTATATTGGTTTAAGGTCGGAGGTCAAGCTTCTAAAGAGTTCTTTCAAGATTTTCATGTGTGTCACACCTCTCGAGCTATTAAATAAATTAAATATGATCATAAATTTCTCAAAGAGGTTCTTGATATCCTTCAAGATTTTGTTTGGCATTATGAGAAATTTTTCAAAGCATAAGAAAATTATCCGAAAAGAAATAATGTCTTGCAAGAGTGTCTCAAAGTTGTTCCTTGTTGATTCTATTCTTCTCGAAAATCTTTGTGACATCAATTGTTGTCCATTATTAATGTTTGAGAAGCGATCTTTACTATAGCCAATGATGAACCCCCCAATTGTGATTTATTTTCCTTGTGAATTTTATAAGATACTTTAGGATTATGGTGGTATGGATCTTTATAAATTTTTAATTGAAGCCTTTCATTCCAATTCCTTAGAAAAAAATATTAACAAAGTAAAATTTAAATTCATAAATAAGTTTTATGATCTTGAACATATATTCAATTGGAGGCCGATCACATTGTTGAATGTTTCATAAAAGATCAAAGCCAAATACCTTGCACTAAAGTTTTGTGATCTTCTCCTTTTGATTTCATACTCCAAGAAAATTGGCTATATTAAGTCTAGATTTATCCTTGCTGATATCATTGTAGTTTAGGAAGGTATAGTATTTGCTTGTAATCTCATTAACAAACTATCGTTATCAAAATCAATTTTGCTAAAGCTTACAATTGCATTGAGTGGTCTTTTAATCTTTCTATGCTCTAAGCTTTTATAAATGGGCCTCAACTTGCTCAATATGTTTGCATGCTCTTTTCAAATATGTTGTCTTCAATCACCTTCAATGACCAACATTCTAGTGTCTTTAGCTTTTTCAAGTCTGCCTATTAGGGATTTCTCTTAGCTTCCACATTGTATGTGCTTGCTACTAAATTTTTTAGTTACTTATTCATTCTTTCCATTCTCAAAGGTTGGTCAAATATATTTCATTATGTAAGATCAATTAGTTAATGGTCATTCTTTATGCATCTTTTCTCACTCTTTTGAAATAGAAAAATAATATTTTCAAGCTCTTTATTACTTGGACACTTTTTGTAAAGCCTAAACTCCTATCTATAAATGGAAAAAACTTAATGTCACTGGTAGTGAATTCTATCTAAGTTTTCCTGGCTTGACTCTTATAGGTGGAAATGGATTTGGCCTGGAGAAATATTAAAGATTTTTTGGCATTATTTTTTCTTTTCAATCTTTCACATTTGCTTTTTGGCAAGTTGTTTTAGCTAGAATTAAGAAGAGGCTACCATATTCAGTAACTAGACCCTTCTCTATTGTAGAGGACTTTCAAATATATTCTAATATTTTTTTAGCCACTCATATTTATTATTCTTCAATTCAGATCCATTCTAGAGCTGGAAAATCTTCTTGGAGTTTTTCTTTGGACCTCCTATAAGAATCATATGTTGAACATCCAAAATACTGAGAGGGGAGGGGAGATTCAATATTCCCTTGAATCTATTAAAACTTTTAAACAATCATAACATAACTTAGTTGCAAAAATAAAATGATTAGTAAGCTAAAATACATAACACAAAGATTTATACATGGAAAGCCCAAGACAGTAAAAACCACAGAAAGGATTAGCTCTCAATAATATGTAACTAGTTACAATAATATAGGGTGACTCACTACCCAAAATACACCATTCCCAATATTCACTTGGTTGGTTTCTCTCAAGATAAAGCTTTTTATAGAGTAACTACTCTACATTTGATGAGTTGGATAGCAGTGACATGCCTCTCGACTCTTCTCAATAAATTGTCTTTTGGAATGTGACCTCCCTAGGAAATATGTTGTAATGGATACTCATAAAATATTTTCAATTCTATAATATCCTTTACTTGCAAGAGGCTAAGATTACATGTTTTTTTCTCTTTATTGCTTTCCATGTTATTTGGCCAACCAACTTATTTTTTGTAACAATCATGATATGGGTCATGGAGGGGTCTTCACTTTTCTCTTTTTAAAGTAGCACTTGTGTTTTATCAAACATGGAGGTGACCCCAATGATTGGTGATTTCAACCCTCTTGAATATTGAAAATCATTCTTTTGGCATCATTAACATTTACGCTTTCAATTATTTTTTGAAATGACTTCTCTTGCTCCTGTTCATGCCTTTGCAACTCGATCATTGCGGGTTGCTGCCCCATTTAGGTGTGGCACCTCTACTCCGTTTGGGTGTGGCACTCCTGTATCCACACTAGCTTTGGTCCCTCCTCCTTTGGGTGTTGGCTTCTTTGTGGACTTAGTTGAAAGTTGTTGGCTTTGATCTGTGCCCTACTCCATGTGACTCCTCTGCTCCTCTAGTATGTGTTGCTCCTTGTGACTCCTCTATTCCTCTGGTGGCCTTGCCGCTCACTATGGGTGGTTCAAGTGCTCCCCGCGTGGATGCTTCCCCTTTGGTGGAAGGTTCGTGCCCTCCCCCTTCCGGGGAGTGTTGTTATTGCTGACTCTCTGGCTCATGATGATGGTTGTCAATCAACTGCTACTGATGTTGTGGGTGCTAAGGTCCTACCCAGGCCTTCTTTTGTTGGAAAGTGCAACTTTTCTTGTGTGGCCAGATCTACTGCCCAACCCTCCAAAGGGGTTCGTCCTCTTCCCTATGCCAAATCCTCCCTCATGGTGGTTTGTGGGCAAGATGTTGTGGACAACATTGGGTTCTACCAACTTTGTGCTTTAGTTGTTGGCAATTGACACTCAATTGGTTGGTTTCACTATGTTGTCATTGATGGCAACATGGTAACTTGTTTTGGCTTCATGTTTTGGTTTAGTTGTGTACCAGTAGGCACTTCACCGACACGGGCACCAGAATAAATTCTTAGGTTACCGGCAATGCATACCAACATGGTTCAAAATAAGGTTATCGGTATTGGAGGCCGACATCATTTGGATCTGGCATCAACAATTGATTTTGATATTCATGTATTTATGTTATCTAGCCGACATGTATATTGATATTGTAATTATCTTTGTAAGCCAACATAAGGCATGATAAATTGTAAGGGGTATATAAGTCAGTATGTTAGATCATTTTGAGATGTGATATCATGTGAATATGTATTAGGAAGGAAATAATAAAGGAGAAGCAAAATATATCAGAGAGATCATGTATGTGAGGATATTTATGTAAAGGGTTATTCTAGTAAGGGTTTAGGGTTTTAGACCAGAAAGACAGAGCTTAACCGGAACTGTATTCATGCATAGAAGATGTTATCTTAGCAGTTCAATCATTTCTTTGGACTGTAGTTTGGATTTATATGTAGCCAATGAGGCTCCTTTTATGATTGAGCAATGTGCTATAGGCTGTAATCCTTCCTACAAGTGTAGGTCCTTATATTTTGTAATATCTCTTCATATGGCCAGTGAATTGATATTGTGGGTCACAAATCCCACCGTGGTTTTTCCTCTTTGAGGTTTTCCACATATAATTATGTGTGTTATGGTATTCATTTATGTGATTGACTTATTTGTTGCTTTACTTCTTTTAATTCTCTATGTACCGATATACTGGTTGGTGTATGCATGTTTTAATAAGGTTAAAATTGATTATTTTGGTAGAACATTGATTCAGCCCCCCCTCTCAGTGTTCTTGGTTTCCAACAACTGGTATCAGAGCCTTGTGCCTCGGAGGAAGTTTAATAGCTTGTCAAAGACATAATTCAAAACATCAATAACTACTAATGAATTCATTTTGCAGGTTGCCTAAGGATTCAACTAAACTTCGTGTATTCATTTAAATACTTTTAGGCACACTTCAATTTTGCTAAAAGAAATGAACCATTATGTCTTTCGTGTATTTGATGATAGGCGAGTATGCTCTCACCTTTCTTAGGTGATCATAAATCTAGACTCATCTTTTGCTTTCATTAGTGCTTTTCTTTAGCGGGCCTACCCTCCTGAGGAGTAATAACTCTTAGCCTTTAAGGCCGGTGAGAGGGGAACAACCCAAGTGGGAACAGCTAACGCCAAGTAATCCAACCCACTCTAAAGTAAATATGATTTGATGAAAATCAAAGCAGTGGCAGTGCTCGGGAATAGCTAATGCCAAATAATCCATATTCGTGTATTTGTCAAAAGGGTTGGATTCCCTACGACTCATACTAGATTTCGGTTGTGGATCCAATTATTTGCTTTTTCGAGATCAAATGCCAGTGGGCATCAATAGATTTCTATAGTAGTAAATTCCTCCTCCTCTAGTGGGGTTCTTGGTTGGGTTGGTGGTTCAAGCCGATCTTTGTGGTAGGTGATGCAATTTCTTGGAAATAAGGCGGGGTTGATCCTTCCCCCACTGTTAAGGTGTTGATTGAATGTTGCTTTCTAAATGTAAGATCTACTTCTCAAAGGTTCCTTGTCAAACTCGTTAGTTTTTCCTTGGAGATACAATCACATATGACGCAAGAAAACATGATGTGATTTAAAGAGTTGGTGGTTGATATAGAAAAATTTACTCTTCTTGATAAGTGCCTTAGGACTAGGTTGTCTCTTCTTCAACTTAGTCTTTTGACGAAGACTTCTTATTATCAATATATGGAGAGTGGTCATACAAATGATCAAAGAGTGTTGATGTTGATGGTTGATACAGATACTTCGTTTCAAATACTCAAGCTTACTAAGTCGAATAGAGGTTTTATTCGATAGGCCCCTATGACAAAATGCGTCAAATGATATGGATAAAGTCTCCCGATGTGGAAACTTGATTTGACTAACTTGAATACCTAGCTAGGTATTGTTGTTGAGATAGTTGGATGATAAACTCCTCATCACTTGGTTTCGATACTCCTCTATGTTGATTGGATGAAAAATCTTGCCTAAAGATAGTTGAAATGTTGATAACCATCTCCATAGGTGCTTGGTTTGATTTGAAGATTTCTCACCTATTGCTTCTCCTTGTTTTTTAACTAATTTTTCAGTTTGATTTTGGATGTTTTTGCAAGATATTTTAGTATTTATGACAAGAATACATAACACACACGAAAATAATGGTCATCCTAATGTTAAACATTGAGTGTATGTTCTTTTGATGACTTGTTCAAATCCTTGATGTTTTTACTAGTTTGGATCACAATAAATACAAATCAGATAAACCCTTTATTCAAAGGTCATTGCCAATATCATAGCCCACTAGTCTCAATACTCCGTTAGCTCAAACAACCTTGTCACCCCCTAGAGGGTGCCCATTTTTTTGCCTTTTTCCAGAAATCAACCCAAAGTGAATTGCTTCACAATTGGATCTTGGGAGATATATGGTGAGTAATCTTGGGGGTGGATTCTTCCCCACCCTTTCACTATGATATTGCCAATGTTTGGCAACTGACTCAGCTCAAAGTCTCTATCTCTATGGCTTTCAATAACGACTTTTGTTTGAAGATACCCTTTGAAGTCGTCCAAATGCGATTGAGGCCTATAGCCCAACAAAGTACCAAGTAAGATGTAGTCACACAAGCATGATTGAGACCTCAAGGCCCTACAAAGTGCTTGATATGAGATAACTCAAATATGCTCCATCCCCCGAGATTTTCATCTCAAAAGGCGATTTGATTATAGTGAGTTAGAATACTTGGCTTTAGCCGTACTCACTTGGGTCATTCTTTTCTCACTAGCCCCCTCAAGGCGTTCGGGAAGACAACCCCTCTAAAGGATTTAATTGCGTGAAAATAAAGAAAGCATGACAAGAGTGGGTTTGGCTTTTTGGTCACCCAATTAAGGGGAGAGCATATACTTACCACTTTCGAGACAAAGGAAAACAATGTTCTTTTTATCCTTCCAAAGCAATGATTCTCTAGACTCGGAAGAGGAAATCCTAGTCAACATAAAGTAAAGCATGTTGCTAGAAAGTAAATCGATTTGTAAAAATGGACAAGTTGATTGTTCTTTTTAATCGATTTTGCAAAATGATGGTTCGTGATAGCCAAGATAGTAGAATGAAGTGTTGTTTTTAAACTATCATAGCAATGCGAGTGTTTCTTTTAAACCAAGATAGCAAAATGTGCAATTGTTTGTTTTAACCCCGATTGTGAAATGTGAATGAATATCCTAGGATTGATCAATTTTCCCAATTAGAACGTGTTAACAAAACAACAAGATTGCAAATGTGAAAGTCTTACAAAACCTGTAAGTAATGTATTAGAAAAACACTCTTCGATGTCCTGCAAGCACAAGAAAATGGATTTCGAAGGCATATATGAAAAAAAAAATGCCTAATTCTTTTGCATAAATCAACATTGATAAATCAATCTTTTATAAAAATCAACTTGATAAATCAATATCTTATCAATAAAACTTTAAAATTTATAAAGTCAAATTTTATAAATCAAAATTTATTAATAAAATTTTAAAATTTATAAATAAAATTTTAAAATTTATAAAATCAAGTTTTATAAATCAAAATTTTAAAATATTAAAAATCACATTTAATGAATTAAAATTTATTAATGAAATTTTGAAATATAAAATTAGATTTTATAAATCAAAATTTATTAATAAAATTTTAAGATTTAATAAAGTCAAGTTTTATTAATAAAGAAAACGTTATTAATGAAATTTTAAAATAGAAAAAAAAAATGAAATTGTTTATATTGTCGACTGTGTATTCCATAGACACACGGACTGTGTGCTACACAACTGTGTGTTGTGTTCTACACAGTCACACAGATTGTGTAGCACACAACCTGTGGGACTGTGGAGTTCATAGTCACAGACTGTGTATACACAGGCACACGGATTGTGTATGCATAGTCACACGGATTGTGTATGCACATCCCCATGAACTGTGGATTTTATAGTCACGCGGACTGTGTATGCACAACCCCATGAACTGTGGATTTCATAGTCACACAGACTATGTGTTCACAGTCCCATGAACAATAAAAAATGTCGTCCCCTTTTTTTCTAATTTATTTACTTTTTTTTTGAACTAGCAAAATCAATGAATAAATAGAAATAAAAACCATTTACTAAATATTGGGTATGATACTTGTAAAATACCCACAGTGGGCACCAAAAAATGTGAGCTCTAAATTGTGGAATCTGCAAGAGAATTAAACAACAAACGAACACACGCATGATATATTAGAGTTAGAAATCACAAATAGAAACTAAGCTAGCTTCAAAATCAATAACTCCAAGCATGTCTCATGTTCCTCTATCTCTAAGGATCCTTCAAATCAAGGTGGCTCTTAGCTTAGAAGAGCACTTGATCTCTAGGATGACTACCTAAAGAACGAGAGATATGTATGATTCTAAGATCTAAATAAAATGCAACTAAGATCTTAGTGATATGCTAAATGGATATCAAACTAGATATGTTACCAAAATGAGAAGACTAGTATGAGATTAAGCTAGCATGAGAACGTTATGAAGATGAGATTGATCTAGCATGGAAAAGAAACTAGCATGATATACTAAAACATGATGAAATCTATGCTATAATGCAACTAAGATGATCTAAAAATGCTAAGAGAAGACAATGGAGCTCCTTAGTAACCTGCACAAAACAATTTAGCTATAGATTGGATGCAAATAAAGAAGGATATTGGATATGAGACAAGGGCTCATCTTATAGAGTTGAAGACTTAGGAATGGATGGCCAAGATTGATTACCAATCAAGGGTCAAGATTGAAGGAGGAATGTGGTCCCAAGTTGAAAGGCTTAGCCTTGTGATGTCACAAGGGGGGAGAGGGTGAGGATCAATGTGGTCCCAGATTTGCGAGGTCAGCCTTGTGACAAGTGTCACAAGGGGGAGAAGGTGAAAAGTCAATGTGGTCCCACCTTGGGAGAAGGGGGATATGTACTCACACATGTGTGAGCAACCTAGGAAGAAACAAAATGGATTAATTAGGATAATGAAGGGATTAGATAGGTTCTAGAAGGATGATTAGGAGGCAAGTGGGAGATGTAAGATTTTGCAAGTGGGTGAGGGAAAATAGGATTTTTCGTTAAATTAAAATGATTTAATTTAGCCAAAAGGGATGCAACTTGCATTTGTAGGATTTTACAAGTGGGGGGATTTACAAATAAATTTTGATTTATTTAGATGCAAAGGGGATTTTAATTAAATGTAGATTTAATTAAAATGGGAAAGGGATAAATGGATATTTTTAATTAAATGTAAATTTAATTAAAATGGTTAGAGGGGGGTATTTAATTAAATGTCTTAAATAGAAGAAGGGGATATTAATTAAATCTTAGTTTAATTAATTGGAAGAATTAGGGATAATTAAATGAATAAAATTCACTTAATTCGTTGTGCAACTTTTAGGTGTCTACAAATACATTTGATTCATCTTGAGAAGCTCTACAATGTGAATAATAATCTAACTCATTATTTTTTTCTTCTCCTTGCATTCCTTCATTTTGTGTCTTTTTACCTTGAATTACTTAGGAAAATTAAATCTCACTCTAGATTTTGATTTGGTCTTTTTTATTTACCTTCTTGAATGTTTCCTTTGACTATCTAAAAACATTTGGTGTTTCCTTATTGGATTTAGAATTATTTTTCATCATATCCTCTAATAGAAGATAAATCACTACTTGATCAATCACAATTTTTGAATTAGCACATCCAATTGTCATCATTAGATTATCCTATGAGTATAGCAAAGTTCACATAATAAGTCCATGCATCTATCTTCTTCTTCCACATTCACATTAGTAGATTGCAACTAGCTTATTTTGGTGTTAAATTCATTAAAGTATTCAACAATTGAGTCTTCATCACCCATCATCAAAGTATACAACTTCCACAGAAAGATATTTTTCACCAAGTTTTTAGCCCAGTACAAATTTATTAAGTTTTTCAATGGTTTTAAGTAGTGGGTTATTCCATACCATTCAATATAAGTAAGCCTACCAAACAAATCTAAATGAGGGTTCTAACTTTCCAACTTAACACACCCTAGTCTTCATCCCTGTAGGTTTACATTTGGAGATTGTTGATCATAAATCTATGTATATTGACAAATCCTGCATCTTGAGTTTCCATATTTTGAAGTTTGTGTAATTAAACTATTCTATCTCCAAATATGTTGTACTTGGCATTTTATCTACAAATAAAGATATTCTATGCATGGCTCCCAATCAAACCAAGATTAGTCCAAAAATCTTTTTTTCCCAATCACCTAGGAAACAAAGTCAATTGATTTTTGATGCCAAATGAAATAAAGTTGATATTTTGGCACAAAAATCAATGTGTCTAGTAGCTTGAAAAGGAAAATATATGTACACAAATTATATCATAGCGATGTAGCATTTATCTTGGAAATCTTCTATGAGAAAAAAACCTAGCCTCTAAATATTGAACCAATATGGTCTTAGTATCAATCTAGTTACAATACATCAATATATTTATTCCTTCATGTAATAACAACCCACACAAGTCTACATACGTTTTTGTAGCATAACACCTTATAAAATCACATCATACTACATCTCCATCCTATGCATTGATATATAGAAGATGCATATCTAGAAACCACATTTGGTTGTAAGCATCAAACATATAAGAATATCACTCTAAAAATGACACTCAAATCTCCATGCTAAATTTCAACACCCTTCTCATAATGAGTCAACATGCCAACCTTAGAATATTCTCTTTCATCATCATAATTTTTCATATTCAACACACCAACTTGGGCGGTCCATTTTGTCTCCATTATCTCCATTTAGACATGCCTTATAATGGGTCATAACATGCATCATAGAGTTGGTCAATAGTTAAGTCTACTATGATCATATTTGTATATTTGTGATAGAATTAGTCATAGGTAAGCCCCACATCTTACAATAACATAATGAAATAAGTTGCTCATACAAATTATTACTCACATTGCAAAGTATCCAACATGTGGATAAAAGGTCCACCTTAAAGTGAGATGTCATCTTTCCTATATGAGGAAAAATAGTAAATATTTAATAAATACTCAAACATGAAATATTGATAAGGAAGGTTTAAACACCTTTCCAAACAATTATAGTTCTTAGGTAGCCTCCTTTTTAAGTTGAATAGACAAACAAGTAGAAGAGTAGTAATCAAATTAGAGCTAAAAAAAATTTGAAGGATAATACCAAGGTATCTTGAAATTTAGTAAAGTTTCTAAAAGTATGAGGTTTAAATGATGGAAAATTTGAAGTGTTAGCCACATGTGATGCAGATTGTCCATTTTTCTTTAGAATTATATGTGTAATTACGAATTAGACAAGACATGTAATTAGGGAAAATACTAATGAAAGTAGGGATGGAGGTATAAGGGTGGGAATAAAAGGCCAATCTAGTGGTAGAAATGGAGATGGTAGAAGAAACATTAGGACCATGTTTAGTCATATCAATAGTAGGAATAAAATAGAAAGAAGGTGAAATGATAGTGAGATAGGTAGAAATGAGAGAGTATGTATACAACTCAAGATGGGAAGTGGCCATAACAACAATGTCTAGCATGGTGGGAAGAGGAGTGGAAGGAGGCATATACCAAGTAGAGGAATAAAAACATGAGGAAATTATGAGGAGGATGCACCAATAAAGAATTAAGAATAACCTTAATGTCAATCCCTTGAACCTCAAATCCAAATGGCTTAGTAAGCAACAAATCATGAATTTTTTGAAACAAATTTATAGTACTATTTACCTCAATTAAAATGACGAGCTCATGCATTCATTATTTTTGTTCTAAAAGTTAGTCATGATTAAAGTTTGAAATCATATTGTTAATAATAGATGTAGTAATAATAATACTTATAGAAACACCTTTCTTACCAAACTAAACCATTTGGGTTTTTAAATGTAGACTTCTTCTCAAAAGAATGTGAGCATGAGGATGAGACCTTGACATGCAAACAACTCACAAAAACCTAAAGATAAAATGATGTGAAAGAGATGTAGGAACTAATATTAAATTAGAAAAATATCAATTGATTAGATCTGCAAACTATTAATAAATGAAACCCTTGAGGAGAAAACAAGGCTAAACATGGTATACCAAAGATAAGGTCATGTAATAAAGCATAAAACTAAAAAGGGATATATAGAAAATGGAGCACAAGCGAAGGGTTTCAAAACTTGAATCAAATTTGAAATGAAATGTTTGCACTTGGAAAAAGTAAAATATAAAATCCAAAAAAAAGAGAGATAAACTTTGGTTGAAACCACCAGTCATGTTCAAATGAAATGTTTGATTTGTATAAACTTCACCATTTTATGTAAGAAAAAAAAACGCTTGCATAAATATTTATGCTAATACAATAAATATTGTTTAAATAAATGAGCATTACCTATATTTCAAAATAAATAATGTAAACAACATCAAAATATATCATTATGGAGACAACTATTTTAGTTGTACAATATTCCACTTAAAAATAACAATCCAAATCCTAACAATATTGGAAACTTAACCCTAATCTTAGGTGAGATCGTACGTTAATAGCAATATCGAACCTCATCATAATTGAACCCTAATTGCAATCATAAGCGTAAATGATCCCTAATTGAACCATAATTGTAACTACAAATGCATTCCCGGTTGAATTATATGTATTGTATTATATTATATATGTATATGTATATCATATTATGTACTATATTATATTATATTTATCATTATCGTTATCCTTGCAATAACAAAAATATATTTCACATTATATTAAATTTATTCATATCCTTATCTTTGCGAAAAAGAAAGATTTTATGGACACAATATTTTAAACTTCATGTTACTATTGTAAAACACATTTTGATCTAATATAATTATAATTACCAAGTAAATAAATATGTTGAACCTAATAGTATAATTAAATGTGGAATTTAGATGAATTAATAGTAATAATTATCTAGATTCAATTCATTACTATGTTAAGATTATAGAGTTTGATCACAAGACTATCTTGGAAACTACAAACTAATTGTGTTATCTCATGATTTAAATCTATGCTTGTGAATTAGATCTTGAGAATTATAGAAGTGAACTCATGTGCAAACCTCAAAACACACACACACGCACACACACAAGAACATGAACCAATAGAAATCTGGTTACTAAAATCTATTCAATTTGATCTTTTGATGTCTAAATCACAATAAAGAACCACCTAATGATATTTATATTTTTAATAATTTTCACAATTATATGCTAATCCTTCACAATTACAAGTAAACCACTCATCCATATCAACCTAAAACAAAACCATTAAAAAAATTAGTGACTACGCCCTCTATGCAACCATTTGCATATTTGACCTTATTTACTTAATTAATTGAAAATAAAAAATTCATTATATTTTAATTTTTAATTAATTAATAAATAAATACAATCAAATATGCTACCTACCGACAGAAAATCAACTGTCACGTGGCTAGCGCATTTTCTGTAAACCAGCCATAGTTGATTATATAAAATAATATATCCAAGAGAATATCATTTTACAGTTTGGATAGAATAAAGCCCTAAAATGCTATAAAGCCCTAAGAAACTATACCAAATTGAACAGGAAAACCGGCTGATTTGCTTTCCTCTTCAATGGCGTCGTTCTCTGTGCTAAAGGAGCTGGATGACCTGAACAGCCTGGAGAAGCAGGTAAATGAGGCTCTGCTAAAAGCTTCACAAGGAAACCTAATTTCCAGGCCCATATCTTTGGCTTCTCTTCCTCTTCCTCAAACGCCTTTAGCCGAAAAGGCCACAGCCTATGCCAAATCCTCCCTAAATTTAGAGGTTTTCCAGCACAGCATGCGCTCCTACTATTTTGGCACAGCTATTGCTTCCCAGCATTTCCCCCATTTTGACTGGGATCCCCACACGGCTTACCTGGCAGCTATGTTGCATGACGTGGGGCTAACGTCTGAGGCTTTCGCGCTGACTCGGATGTCGTTCGAGTTCCACGGTGGCATCTTGGCCCGGGAGTTTCTGTTGAAGGAGGGCGCGTCGCCACGAGTGAGTGACACGGTGGCAGAGGCCATCTTCAGGCATAGAGATCAGATACACTTGGACGGAGGTGCCACGTGTGGGCATTCGCCTGAGGGTGTTTTGCTTATCTTAGGGACCCATTTGGATGTCTACGGGGCATTTGCGCCTCTCATACACGTGGACACTATTGATGACGTGGTCGCTAGGTTTCCTAGAGCTGCATTTGGTAATGTATTTGCTGATTTACTGGAGGAAGAGGTGAAGGTGAAGGGCTTTTGTGCTACCGCTAAGGTAGTGCAAAGTGGTGGTCTAGATAAAATTAGAAATAATAGTGTGTTCGCAAAATATGATTGTTAGTTGTGGATCGTGGTCTTCATAGTGGTTGAGATAAAAAGTATTAGGTTAAAAGATTTGATTTGAAATTCTTATATTTGTATTGTGGGTTTTTGTCTTCTTAAATAAGAAAGATTTTGTGTTTATTAATTGTTGTAACTTTTTTTTTTATTTAAGAAAAAAATTAAATGTATTATTATTGGCAATCAAATTGTGAGTTTTGAAATTCTTAAATTTGTATTGTCGGTTTTAGTTTTCTTAAATAAGAAAGATTTTGTGTTTACTTATTTTTTTTAATTATTGTAACTTTTTTTTTATTTAAAAAAAAAACTTAAAATGTATTTTTATTGGCAATCAAATTGTGAGTTTGTTAGAGGGAGATAATTTGTATTATATAAATTAAATTGGAGTTGATTTTTTCTTAATTTCATTTATATAATTTTCTTGACAAGTTTTTTAGTGTAAATTAAAATAGAATCTTTATATAATTCATGATACCACAACAAGAAGTTTTTAGGTCTACATATATAGACCATAGCTTATAGTATATGAGACTATCATATACTTCCAATATGTAAGAGACACCTAACTTGTAGCATCTCTGTAAAGAGTACAAATTCTTTACTATTAAGTGAACTCAAACATAAAAATTTGATTTAAAAAAAAAAAATTATATTTGAAGATAAAATATCTTATTTTAATGAAATGTTGTAAATATGTAACTTTTTAAAAATGTAGTATAGATGTCAATTAATGATATACAATAATATTTTAGAAAATTTTAAAAAATAATACACAATAATTTTTTTTATATATCTTGTATATATAATTTGAAAGTTTTAATCTTGCACAATATTATTTGGTTGTCAAGAAGGATCAAAATAATAAGTGAAAATTTCATTTTCTAAAATAAAATAAATTAAAAGTTTACATATATATATTTTTTTATCAGTAAATATTTTTTCATTCTATTGATATGGAAATTTAAATATACAAAATTTGCAATCTTTCACTATGCATAAACACAGGAAATATGAAACCCATACTACCCACAGTCCAAACTTGTAAATTACCGTACCCTACAGCTTATAGCAGCAACAAAAAACTAGTTCTTTGTTGGTTCTCCAAGCCAAATGTTCCAACAATAATAAAAGTTTTAGAGTAAAAACTAACAGATGAAATTATTTAGGAGCAAAATAAAAAACGCTGGCCGATAGGTTGCTCACTCACTATCCCCCTGGGTCGCCTCCTCCCTTCCCTCCTCAAAGGTCGGTGCTTTCCCTTTTGTGGCTTCAGCTTTCATCTTTGGGATACAGTCCAGGCATCCGAAGTCAGAGTCGCCCTCCAAGCTCGCCAGTAACTAAATGGCCCTTCCTTCTTCAAATCTATCTCTCAGGTCCTTGCCAACCTCCATCCTTGCCATCACATGCAGAGCCTTAAGAACTTCATCCACTCTAGTTAATTTCACAAAGAGTTTCATCGCTTCCCACCCCGCTCGAGCATGTTCACAACACTAGTATTTGATTTCGTCTTCCGGACCACAAATAAAAGGAAGCAATTCCTCCTGGTCATCCCCTTCCTTGATTTGAATGCCAACTCGCGGTACCACCCATTCCAAGATTGAATCCAGGTTAATCAAAAACTCCCCATTGATCAATTTGATTAGTGTGAGTTTTACCTTTTCCACCTTTGGTTCGAATTCACAGGCCCACGCCAGAAGCAAAGAGTACACCTCCATGTTAGTTCGATATCAGTGATGGATATAAGCAACCTCCTCCACGACCATGAGACAGGTTGCCGCCCACAACTTCTCCTCCTTAAACCGGAAGAGTCCTTGCATCCACTTATCCGATACCTTGCCCAAAAAGGGCACCAACTTCTTGTCTGTTCACAGAGTGAAATTAGCCTCCATGGTCACCTGCAATTTCAAAACAACAATTCCTGCAATACAATGTCATACAGAAGCTACAAAGATACAATTAGTTCTACTTCAAACAAACCCTGGCACACAACTCAAAGGGTAATAAATTATGCCTCCATCATATAGGACGGGTAATGAGTGTGAAGGATAAGGCATTAATGCCATGAGATCAAGAGAAGGATTTACTGTCATCCTCCCCTCGCTCTGATCGTGCGACCTGCCACAGACAACTCCTTCTTCAAAGAGCAGTCGCCACCTTGGCATATGTACTTGCCAAATTTTGCTCGCATTAACAAGTTGAAGACTGCACATTTCTAAAAGGCTACAATTAGTACCACTCCCACACGCGACCATCACCTTTCCACCATTTGGCCGCACAACTATCCAGTTCACTTGCAATGTTTGACAACAAATCTACCACTACATTTGCTCCCCTCCTAATATGCGAGACACAGAACTCCACAAATGTGTTGAGTTTCTCTCGGATCAAAGCCACCCATCGGTTTAGCTTCCAACATGGCGTGTTGCCTTTAGCTATTGCATTAATAACTATCTGAGAGTCCCCTTCTAAGTGCAGCCATTGGACGTTCATGTTTAAGGCTAGTTATGTTGCTAGAAAGGCCGCCTAGACCTCTGCTTCGTTGTTGGTGCCATCCTGCAATCGTTGAGCTCCTTTGAATAGGATAAATCCGTTGTCGTCTCTCGCCACCACTCCAGCACCTGAGGTTCTCGGATTTCCTTTTGATCCACCATCGAAATTGATCTTTATCCACTGTTTGCTCGGTGGTTCCCATTTAATCTTCTCTAAAGAAAGACCTGGATTAACCCCCGAAGACCCATTAATAGGTTGGCAACGGATCAGAGGCCAATTTGCCTGGATATCTCTATCTTCATTTGTGAATGGGTGTTTTGTTAAATTATGATTCCTAGCCGCCACAAAAACTGCTTCAGCTATTGCTCTTTCCACCCTTGCACACAAATTCTCCTCATATTCTGATTTTTCTTGGAAAATTCTCATGTTTCTCTCCTTCCAAATTTCCCATACTACAAGAGACGGGGCCACTAGCCATAAGCTGGAAAGGATCGATTTTCGGCAGGGTATTCTCCAACTTGTAAAAATGTTAGATATCGAATTAGGAAGTGGGGTGGCCCAATTCAATTTACCAAGAAGGAATTTCCATACCTTTTGTGCCTCCTCACATTGAAGTAGCAGATGATCCAGAGTTTCTTCTGCTTTCTTACACATTGTGCACCTAAATGGACCCAGGAAGCCTAATCTGCACAGTCTTTCTCCAGTCAGGATTCTCTTTCTTAAAGCTAGCCATGAGAATGCTCTTTCTTTCGGGAGGATAGGAGAGCTCCACAACAGTTTAGCTGGATAGTCCACCCTTGCTTCCAAATTTTCTAAAATGCCATAGCCAATTTTGACCGAATATTGCCCATATTTTGATCCACACCATCTAAGCGTATCTTCCTTGTTCGATAGACGTGGCGTATACTCTTGTAAGATGGACTTCAACTAAGCCTTCTGGTTTGGAGTCATAGGAAGATTATCCAGCTTCTTCCATTCCCAGAGGTCTACTCCATTTATCCTACACTTAGTGATGAAATCTGCTACCTTCACACCCCATTGTGTTTTTGTGATTCGTTTTATTTCCTCACAACCTTGCCTTTGGTTGAGTGTTGACATACCCTCATAGGAGTCCGTCCAAAATTTGGCCATTGTCCCTTTACCTAGTTCCCATGTGATATGCTCAGTGATCGCATATCTACAAGAACAAATGAAATTCCAGATAGCAGATCCTTTTGGGAGGATTCTGAGGGTGAAAATTCGTTCCCTGCTCATCTGATCTAGATATTTATGTTTTAAAATTTGTACCCACTTTTGGTTCGGATGAGAGTACATTTGCCATACCAACTTTGCTCCCATTGCCTCATTAACCAAAGTCCACTTCCTTAAACTTGCCCCCCCTCGTTAACTTGGGTTGACAGACTTTGTCCCACACCATCAAGGGGATCTTGCCACTCGCCTCTTTTCCATTCCAAAGAAATTTTCTCATTCCTCTGTAATGCATATGATCACTTTCTCCGGGATCTTTAGAGCCATCACGGAATATATAGGTAGGGCAGATAGGACCGATTTGAGGAGCATTAATCTTCCAGCCAAGGTAAGCCATTTACTTTTCCATCCCTCAAGACAATTGACACTATTGTCAATAAGTCTATGCCATAATTCCATACAATTCTGCCCCCCAAATAAAGGGATGCCCAAGAATTTTCCAGGTAAGGTGTCCACTTTGACTCCTAGAATGTTTATGATTTCTTGTTGTCTTCCTCCCCCTGTGTTGAAAAATAGAACTTCTGATTTTGTCCAATTGACTTGTTGACCAAATGCCCTGCAGAAAGTATCTATTGTCCTTCTAATTACTCGTCTCTTGTAGTGAAGAATGTCCGCATAACAAGGTATCATCCACAAATTGCTGATGGGTGATCGGATCCATTCCTTCCGCTATTTGAATCCCTTTCCAACTACCTCGATTCCTCTGAGAAAGAATCAATCTTCCCAACACTTCAGCCAAAATGATGAATAAGAAGGGGGATAAAGGATCCCCTTGTCTGATTCCACGGGAGGTTTGGAAGAATCCTTGTAGGCTACCATTTACTAGCACCGAGGTCCAAACTCCATCTAAACATGCACGAAACCAGTTAATCCATCCTTCTAAGAAGCCAAATCTGTTAAGGACCTGGAATAGGAATTCCCTATCCACCATGTCATAAGCTTTCCTGATATCTAATTTAATCAACATTCGATCCACTTTTGCTAATCTTACAGTATGAATGACTTCCTGTGCAATTATTATTCCTTCAACAATCGATCTTCCTGAAACAAACCCGCTCTGCTCTTCTGAGATAATGTGATTTAAAATTGGCTTCAATCTATTAGAGATGACTTTCATTACTATTTTAAAAATGGTATTACACAAAGAGATTGGCTTGAAATCATTAAAAGATGTTGGGTGCTCCACTTTGGGGATAAGGGCTATAAGTGTACAATTCAATTCCTTTGCAACATACGCCTTTCTCCGTGATTCCTCCACCATAGCCCAAACATCTTTCCCAACTAAATCCCCAAAAGTCTGATAGAAGAAAGTCGGGAAGCCATCCGGGCCCGGGGCTTTGTCCCCCATCATGTTGAATACTGCCTTCCGAACCTTGTCAAACTGGATAGGTTTCATGAGTGCCTGATTTTGTGTTTTTGTGATTAGCTTCGGAATAGAATTAAGTCCATTTTGTTGATCCTCTACACTTATATTATCCTCCTTCGACAATAAAGTCGAGAAGAAATTGACTGCTTCACTGTTGATATCCTCCGAGTTTTCCAAAAGGACATTTTCCTTGTTATGGATGGAGGTGATTTTGTTCCAGGATCTTCTGGCCTTGATCGAATTATGGAAGAATTTAGTATTTTTGTCCCCTTCCTTAAGCTAGTACTCCCTCGATTTTTGCCACCAATAGATTTCTTCCCGTGCCAAAATCTCATTATACTGATTTTTAAGATCACGTTCTTGCAAAAAAGACTCGAGGACATTCCATTTTGAATTATTGTTTCTTGTAATGCGGCCAACTTCTCCTCCAACTCTTGGTTATTAGCAAAAATATTCCCAAATTTAGTCTGGTTCCACTCTTTAACCTTAGACTTAACAAATTGCAATTTCTTAACAAACCTAAAAGCCATTGTACCAAGCACCTCAGGAGTCTCAGCCCACCATTCTGGAATCAAGTCTCGCAGACTCCCGTCCCCCAGCCACATCTTTTCAAATTTAAAGGGGCACCTAATGGGAGGGCCATCAAATGCTATAATTAGTTCCACCGGTAGATGGTCAGAAGAAAACATCGGTTGGATATTTCAGACAAAAAGGAGGGGGGAATCCACCCAAGCCCCTCCCAAGAAAAAACAATCCAGCTTTTTCGCGACATGATTCCCCAAAATCCTTCTGTTCAACCATGTAAATTGTAAATTGTCCTTACTTGGATTTGATTTCTTTGAGACCATTATTGATCACAAAATTTTGAAAATTTGCTTGGGAAGATGTAGGACCTCTCTTGCCCCCCACTTTATCTCTTGTTTATAGAATTGCATTAAAGTCTCCCCCAATAATGATAGTTCCTTCCTCCAGTTTTTGAATGAGAGAGGAAAGGGATTGCCAGGAATTTCCTTGTTGATTTGGTTTAGTCGGTCCATACACATTAATCAAAAAGAGATCAACATTTAAGGGGAAGGAATGGATCTTACACACCTACCACATACAGGAGTCACCTAATACCTCCACCCTATGATTGGATGGGTTCCAGAGAATACCCAAACCTCCCAATGCACCCTCTGAATCAACAAAGACTCCCTTCCACTACTTCCAAGATCTAATGAGCATATCTGAATCCTCTTTATTAAGCTTAGTTTCATGCCGAAAGACTACATCTGGCCTTAATTGATCCAAACCTCTTTTGATCAATCGGCGTTTATCAGGGGCATTGCAGCCCCTGACATTCCATGTTATGATTTTCATTGTCCTTCAGGAAGGGTAATTCCCTTCCCTACTGTGAGTTTGCATTGTCCCTTAGCACTTCCGACCATTGCAATTCTAACTTGATTTGATTTCCTACCTCTAGATCTTTTTTCTCCCAGACGAATCTTGTTCCATTCAAGCTCGATCTGCTCTATTGTCCTTGTCTCTAGGATGTCTTCCTCATCCATCCATACCCATTCATCATCGTCCTCTTATCCCTCCAATTCTCTGCTTACATTAACTCCACCTTTTTCTAGGGCATCCTCCTGCAAACCCTCCATCTTCTCAGGCGCCTCCACTAGTCGTCTCTTTCCCACAAGGGATGTGGCTCTTGACTTCGCTTCATCCATGACCTCTACTGCCTTCTCCACCCGAACAATAGCTTCTTCTACCCACCCTGCTGCCTCCAGTTGTTTATCTCTTAGGGAAACATCCACTATTATCTCTTCCACCAAAGAGATCATCTCGTTTGTGTTCAGCGAAGCCTCCTCTTGGATCAGGGGCATCTCCATATTTTAAGTAATGTCAATCTTTGCTTCCTTCTCACCCCTATCTGTATCTTTTCTCTCTAATACGTTTAACTCTTCTTGGATAGTTGATTCCACATTTTTCCCTTTTGGGCCAATCAGACAAGTATCCTCCGTGTGACCATCTTTTTTGCAGTATTTGCATCTTTCACTTGATTCTTCAATCTCAATCTTTTGAAGCCATTGCCCTTCATTGGTGATGATCTCTATATTTGTTGGAAGAGGGTAATGGGGTTTCCAACCAATGCATATTCGTGCATATACACTGAAATCTTTGGACTCTATTGCCTCATCCGCTTTGATGTAAAACCCTAATTTATTACCCATAGCTTGGAAAGATTCCTCATTCCAGTATTCTTTGAGCAGGTTGTATAATCGTAACCAAATGGATACCATTTCAACTGACGCCTACAAAGGGTTGAAATTTGGTTCCCACTCCCGAATATATAAACCTTTGCCCCCACAAAAAAGGGTCCACTATTCACAATCCACTGTTTATCCTTCTCATTCTCAGTGATGACCAAGAAGAAACCATTTGGCATTGTTTTTAGCTCAATCTTGCATTTCTAGTTTTCCATACACCATCCTTTCATTTTACCCACAGATGACCAATCTCCAAAACATTTTAAAACAAGTTTCGTGCCTGGAAAAATGCCACTGATCCATTTTAGCTTTGGTTATCCAGCATCAACGAGATTTTATCTAGTCTCTCCTCCTCTCTTCACTGGGGCAGTATTTGCCTTTTGCATTTTTGACTTTGGATGCCATTCTTTCTCCTGGAAATGTTGTCATATAGTTTTTGGCCCGTATTCTTTATTACGATGCCCCAAACTGCTAAAATTCTCATTTCTGCCAAAATTTGCCTTCTTGACTCTAGAGTCCTACCCCCACTGTTTGTGAGGGTAAAAAATCTTGTTTGAATCCTCCCAAGCCCTATTTGGTTTTTGCCAGGGTCGTTTACCATTTCGCATTTGGTTGAAACCTTGATGCGCATTTCTGAAGGTCAAACCTTCTCTCCTGAGAATATCCTCCCTGTGCTCGAAAACCCTGCAAATCCCTTGGTCAAAGCCCTAGTCTCCAGCGACGCTCCATCCCAATAACATTTAAATATTAATTGCATATGTATTTCATGTTATTTATGCATGAAATCATTATAAAACTAGAAATGTTTGTTATGTGTTTAAATTTGAAATTATGTATACAATCAATTAAATATTTTGAATATTTATCATGTTATTTACCATGTTCTAACCCATATGGTCTATGACTAGTCCACCACTTTCCATAATGATATAAAATGACAATCTATTGTAAAAAGTGAGATCATTTGCCTTTCAACTAATTAATATGTTTACATATTATTAAGAAAAGCATAAACATTTATTTTTTCACATTTTAATTGTATAATTAATTTATTATTTTTAAGTCGATAGTATTTTCTTTCAAAAAAAAAATGTTTGGTTTTGTTAGAAAACTTGTAATGTAAACACCAAATTACACATCTATGTTTTCTCTTCATGCTAACATAATTGATGATTTGAATGATGATTCATAGAATTAGTAGACTATCAACTCTAGATGATTTTTTTTTGTAAAAAGATAGAAACTACCTATAATTAGCCAATAGGCTATTTTGGGTGGGAAATTCCAACCAGATTTTCCTCCTCTTTGACACTGGTTTTCTCTTTCCCATCAATTTCAAGTCGGTTTTTTTCCCAGATTTGTCTCTTGTCTCATGTCTGGCGTGTTGTCACTATCAACTAAAAATGTCATGGCGATGTGCTATGATTTTAGTGGATTTCGTAAGTCCAAATTAAATGACTTTAAATCTATTCTATCTCATTTTTTTCTTATGGAGTGAGTTTTATATTTTTTTTGGGTCAGGAAGAAGCAAAGGTTTTTGCTAAAACCCCAATTGTGTTGGAGATCAAGTGTTGCTTTTGCAATTGATGGGTCATGAGTTTGGATTTTGGTGGCTCGATTATTAGATGTTGTAGCGGGCATTTTTGTTTTAAGGGTTTTAGTGGGATTCTTTCTCAAGGGTTCAAGATTTTTTTGGGGTCTATATGTGTGCAACGTAAATCTATGTAGTGAAAAGCCTTGTTGTGCTTGTGGGATTTATAGTAGTTGTAAAGCATGAAGATTTAGGTTAGGAAAAAATTGACATTCAATGTTAAATGGTCACAAAAATGGTTAAATTTGATGGTCACAAGAGCAATCTAAATTTGACAATCCACCTTGCCTGTCAAGAAAAATAAAATAATGTTTGATTTAGAAACCTATGTTTAGGTATAGATATTAAGTGAGATAAAATAAAGTCTAGTTTAGAACCGATGATTAGGTATAGTTATTAAGTGAGATAAGATTTCTTTTTTTTTAAATAGGGATATGTTGTGTTGGTTACCGTGAACGAGGGAGTGACATGAGAGAATGATTTCTCTTGTTTAGCTATGTATGGATCCTTGTGATTGGAAAATGGGGTGAGTATTTTGAAGTTGTTTTCCAAATATTTTTAAGTATTTAGTAGGAATAACATAGAAAGAAGGTGAAATGATAGTGAGATGGGTGGAAATGAAAGAGTAAATATACAACTCAAGATGGGAAGTGACCATATAACAACAATGTCTAACACGATGGGAACAAGAGTGGAAGGAGGCACGTACCAATTTGAGGAACAAAAACATTAGGAAATTATGAGGAGGATGCATCGTTAAAGAATTAAGAATAACCTTAATGCTGATCCCTTGAACTTCAAATCCAAATGCCTTAGTAAGAAACAAATCATGAATTTCTTGAAACAAATGTATAGTTATATTTACCTCAATCAAAATGACAAGCTCATGCATGAATTACTTTTGTTCTAAAAGTTAGTCATGATTAAAGTTTGAAATCATATGGTTAATAATAGATGTAGTAATAGATATACTTATAGAAACACCATTCTTACCAAATTGAACCATTTAGGGTTTTAAATGAATATTTCTTCTCAAAAGAATGTGAGCACAAGGATGAGACCTTGACATGCAAACAACTCACAAAACCCTAAAGATCAAATGATGTAGGAACTAATATTAAATTAGAAAAAAATAAAAGTGATTAGATCTAAAAATTATTAGTAAATGAAACCGTAGAGGGGAAAACAAGGCTAAACATGGTGCAATGAAGATAAGATCACATAATAAAGCATAAAAACATAAAGCGATATATAGAAAATGGAGCACAAGCAAAGAGATTCCAAACTTAAATCAAATTTGAAATGAAATGAATGCACTTGGAAAAAGAAAAATATGAAATCCTAAATAAAAGAGAGATAAAATTCGACTGAAACCATAGGTCATGTTCGAATGGCATGTTTGATTTGTATAACCTTCACCATTCTATGTAAGAAGAAAAAAAACTCTTGCATAAATATTTATGCTAATAAAATAAATATTGTTGAAAAAATGAGCATACTCATATTTCAAAATAAATACTATAAAAGACATCGAAAGGTGTCATTATGGAGAAAACAATTTTAGTTGTACAATATTCCACTTAAAAAATTAACACAACATTTTACTAGCCTATTATTATGTTAAAGTAATAGTTCCCAAATCCTAACGATAATGGAGCTGAAACATTGGCATTAGGTGAACTCATACGTTAATAGTGATACCAGGCCTCATCATAATTGAACCCTAACTACAATCATAAGCATATATGATCTCTAATTGAACCATAATTGTAACTACAAATGCATTCCTAATTGAATTATATTTATTATATTATATATGCATATGTATATATTATATTATATTTATCATTATCCTTATCCTTGTGAAAAAAATTATATTATATTAAATTATATTATATTTATTCATATTCTTATCTTTGCGAAAAAAGTAGATTTTATGTAGAAAATCTTTCAAACTCCATGCTACTATTGTAAAACACATCTTGACCTAAGGTAATAATAATTACCAAGTAAATAAATGCGTTGAACCTAATAATAATATAATTAAATGTGGAATTTAGATTAATTAAAGCCAATAATTAGCTAGATTCAATTCACTACTATGTTTAAATTATAGAATATGATCACAATACAATGTTGGAACCAACAAACTAATTGTGTTATCTCATGATTTAAATCTACACTTAAACTCGATCTTGAGGGCTATAAAAGTGAACATGTGTGCAAACCTCAACCTATAGCTATAAGCATGAACTAGTAGAAAACTAACTCCTACACTTTATCTTTTATGTCTAAATCACAATAAGAAACTACAATTATGTGTTGATCCTTCACAAATACAAATAAACCACTCCTCCATATCAACTTGAAACAAAACCATTAAAAAAACTACAAGCCCAAAAAAATCACTACGAGGACCTCTATCCAACCATTTGCACATTTGATCTTGTTTATTTAATTAATTAAATGAAAATAAAAAGTTCATATATTTTAATTTTTAATTAATAAATAAATATGTAATCAAATGTGTGATATCGCTATCACCTCTATGTAGTCATTGACCTAAACTCGATATCACCATTCAAGTGTGTAGTCATTGACCCAAGATTCATGAATAATGAATAATGGATAATGGTTCACAACAACCCATCTCTCATGAAAATGAATGATACACAAATGAATAAAATTCACAATAACTCATCTCTCATGAGAATGAATGATACGCAATCAAAATATAATTAGATACAAATTATACTACGCAATCAAAAGATAAAAATTATACTACCTATCGACAGAAAATCAACTGTCACGTGTTACGTGCATTTTCTGTAAACCAGCCATAGTTGATCATACGGAAAAAATAACAAAATATCTCGAAGAGAATATCATTTTACAGTTTATATACGTAGTATAAGGCCCTACATGCTATAAAGCCCTAAGAAACTATACCAAATTGAACGGCTTTGCTTTCCTCTTGAATGGCGTCGTTCTCAGTGCTGAAGGAGCTGGATGACCTGAACAGCCTGGAGAAGCAGGTAAACGAGGCTCTGCTAAAAGCTTCACAAGGAAAACTAGAAGCCTTTAAACACCTTTAGCCGAAAAGGCCACAGCCTACGCCAAATCCTGCCTAAATTTAGAGGTTTTCCAGCACAGTATGCGCTCCTACTATTTTGGCACAGCTATAGCTTCCCAGCATTTCCCCCATTTTAACTGGGATCACCACACAGCCTACCTGGCATCCATGTTGCATGACGTGGGGCTAACATATGACGCGTTTGCGCTGAGTGGGATGTCGTTCGAGTTCCACGGTGGCATCCTGGCCCGGGAGTTCCTGTTGAAGGAAGGTGCGTCACCAAGTGTGAGTGACACGGTGGCAGAAGCCATCTTCAGGCATAAAGAGATGATACACGTGGACAGTTCTGCCACGTGTGGGCATTCGCCCGAGGGTGTTGTGCTTATCTTAGGGACCCATTTGGATGTCTACGGGGCATTTGCGCCTCTCATACACGTGGACACTATTGATGACGTGGTTACTAAGTTTCCTAGAACTGGATATGTTGATGTATATGCTGATTTACTGGAGGAAGAAGTGAAGGCAAAGGGCTTTTGTACCACCGCTCAGTTAGTGCAAAGTGGTTTTCTAGATAAATTGAAAAATAATCCAGTATTCGCAAAATATGATTATTAATGGTGGATTGTGGTCTACCTAGTGGTCGAGATAACAACAATATTAGGCTAAATAAAGATTTGGATTTCAAATCCTTAAATTTGTATTGTGGGTTTGTGGCTTGTTAAATTAGGGAGACTTTTTTAGATTTATTACTATTGATAATCAAATTGTGAGTTTATCATAGAGAAAATAAACAAAGAACCAACCGCATCTCACATTTAATACGGATTATCGCTCTCCTCTCCTTTCGAACGAGCAGTCTCTGATGATCTGGCTTTCACCACTTCTTCTCCTCTCCCAGTCTTCAGAGTTATCCCTGTCTTAAGGTCGAGTAGACGGACTTTGGCACTCGCTAAGGTCGACCCCTCAGAAGGAAGGAACGATTGAATGATAGGGATTAAATTGGAGTTGATTCAATGTATATTTTGATAAGTATATAAATGTAAATGAAAATAAAATCTTTTTATAGTTTATGATATAATGTGATCTTTTTTGGTTTACAAATGGTTTATAGATATGGGATTATTTCATAAGGTGAAATGGCTTTTCAAGTTACGATAACATGCATTTACGATATTAGTCCATGTCACTGCAACACAGGGCTAGTTGCACCTCTTTACCTAAGACTTAGTATTCAATGTGGGACTGCTAAATCAATGTGTCAAGTTACTTTATGTGTGAGTATTTCTAATTGGTCCATTTTTATTATTTATTTAATTATTCATAATAAAGCATAGGATCTTTTCTTTCAAGCTATAAGTTAGTTTTGTGACTCAAAGTCAGTTTTAGATTGAGAACATCATTGTAATATTTTACTTGGTGAAGACTAAAAAGCATTTAAATCACATATTACTACAAGTATGCCTTTTATCAATGAACTACAACAATTTGCTTCTCGATGTGTAGTTTTATTATGTCCAACCTTATGATTGATGTATTTTTTTTGAGATTTTTGTACAGATCCTCCAATATATGTCTCATCTTAGCACCTATAGGTAGTGAAACACATGTTTCTTGCAAGATGTGAGTTGTGTATGAATGTGGACAACTTTTAGTTGTGACAAAACCTTCTTTTTTCCTTCAAAATTGTGAAAACATTTAGCCTCCTCATAAAATATTGATGCATAAATATGTAAAAACTCTTGAGTTATCTAAGAACTAGCTTGGTCATTGTATGATTGCATCAAAACCACAATATTGATCTAAAAAGAAATATATGGTGCATCACCTCTTAGTTTTAGGCACCATTGTAAACAATGTTTCTCTCTTTCCTAGTGAAAAATTAATAGTATAGGTGACAACTCCAAATGAAACAACCTTCTCTAGAGATTCACCCCAACTTGCAGGCAACCCAGAGGCCCAAGAGTGTTTCCATGTTACATCAAATAGCTAAGTAGACAACTTAGTAAGGGTGCATATCTATGTGATAATAGTCCTAAAAGTGGGACACACTATTGTGGTAGTACCCAAATATAATCTTAACTTATATTACAAATGATTTATGGTACTATACAAAAGAGTTACAAATCCAATAAAGAAATACAAGAAGGTTGTGTGATATTGCACACAATAATATTTAGACCTCACACTATCACTTTGAACATTAGACATTGAGTGAGGATATAGGAGGTTGCATGTCACTACACAATCTCCACACATAGCCCTTAAATAACTTTAAACATGCCTTAACATTCACCAATAAGATTTAATAAATACAAATATCATAAGAGGAAAGGTGAATTCACATGGAAGGGAAAATAAATATTATTTATGAAATATTATAACTAGCTTGGACAATGAAAAATTAAAAGGGATTGTGAGTCTATATAAGGAATGGAAAAGAGAGAAAAAAGAGAATAAGGATCATGTATAATTAAGAGGAAGACATATGTAGAGAAGATATAATGAGTACACACACATATATGGACGATGTATGAATATATGCACGTTTTACTTTATATTTTGTTTAATTTATCATATTGATGTACAATCCACCAAAAATATTTTGATTCTCTTTCTTATCCATCACACTATGGTGAAATACAAAACTTACATAGAAATAGATCAAGTATCTCGATTGTGTTTTCTTATTAAAACATCTTCACACATGTAAATGTCAAGAGTTCCAACAAATACTGTGAGCTCTAAATTGGGGAATCTGCAAGAGACTCAAACAACAAACAAACACACACATGAAAAATTATGTTGGAGTTAGAAATCCCAAATAGAAACTAAACTACCTTCAAAATCAAGAACTCCAAGAACGTCTCATGTTCCTCTATCTCCAAGGATCCTTCAAATCAAGGTAGCTCTCATCTTGGAAGAGCACTTGATCTCTAGGATGACTACCTAAAGAATGAGAGATGTTATGATTCTAAGATCTAAATGGAATGCAACTAAGATCTTAGTGATATGGTAAATGGATATGAAACTAGATATGTTACCAAAATGAGAAGATTAGTATGAGATTAAGCTAGCATGAGAATGTTATGAAGATGATATTGACCTAGCATGGGAAAGAAAATAGCATGATATATTAAAACATGATGAAATATATTGTATAATGCAACTAAGATGATCTTAAAATTCTAAGAGAAGACAATGGAGCTCCTTAGTAACCCACACAAAACAATTTAGCTATAGATAGGATGCAAATAAAGATGGATATTGGATATGAGACAAGGGATCATCTTATAGAGTTGAAGACTTAGGAATGGAAGACCAAGATTGATTACCAATCAAGGATCAAGATTGAAGGAGGAATGTGGCCCCAAGTTGAAATGCTTAGCCTTGTGACAAATGTCACAAGGGGGGAGAGGGTGGGGATCGATGCGGTACCAGATTCGCAAGCTTAGCCTTGTGGGAGAAGGTGAAAAGTCAATGTGGTCCCACCTTGGGAGAAGGGGGATATGTGCTCACACATGTATGAGCAACCTAGAAAGAAACAAAATGGTTTAATTAGGATAATGAAGGGATTAGATAGGTTCTAGAAGGATGATTAGGAGGCAAGTGGGAGATGTAGGATTTTGCAAGTGGGTGAGGGAAAATAGGATTTTTAGTTAAATTAAAATGATTTAATTTAGCCAAAAGGGATGCAACTTGCATTTGTAAGATTTTGCAAGTGGGGGGATTTACAAATAAATGTTGATTTATTTAGATGCAAAGGGTATTTTAATTAAATGTAGATTTAATAAAAATAGGAAAGGGGATAAATGGATATTTTTTATTAAATGTGAATTTAATTAAAATGCTTAGAGGGGGGTATTAATTTAATTAAATGGCTTAGATAGAAGAAGGGGATATTAATTAAATCTTAATTTAATTAATTGGAAGAATTAGGGATAATTAAATAAATAAAATTCACTTAATTCGTTGTGCAACTTTTAGGTGTCTACATTTTTCCCCTCTTTGAGTTAACGTGTGACCACATGTTGATTCAAATAAAAATGCTCAATTTATCGTCAAAATCTTCTGATATGGTGTTATCGCCAGAATTGTCGATATGATGTTTTCATTGCCAAGATTGTCGATATGATGCCCCAGATATGAAGAATTGATTTGATATGAAATCGATGTCAATATGACCCCTCGGGAGATAAATTGAGAAAAAATATGATTTCTGGGGTAGTGGCGTGATGTGGGATGATTTTCGAAAGTTTGGACGATTTAAAAATTTTGAATTTTTAAATTGTTTGATATTTATCTATCAATAAATTATATTAAAAAGAATATTGACGAAATGAGGAAGACTAATGTGGGAATAGCGCATACATGCCCCACACATCCACCAAGGTCATGTTGGTATGAACCCTAATTGTCGATATGGGTCAAGTGTCGATATGTTTCAAAGGTTGATATGGGTCAATAGGTTGATACGGGTCAAACTTGATAGTCGATATGAGTCAAAAGTGTCGATATGGGTCAAAGGTCGATATGGATCCTGATTCGATATGGGTTAATTGTTGATATGGGTCAAGTGTCGATAGGATGCGTGATTTGCGTCCTTGATTGACTAATTGTGATATGATACTGAACTTCGATATGTTGCTTGATTTCGATATGGGACTCTAGTTGATTGATTTTTGATACGAAATTGGCTTTCGATGTGTTGCTCGATTGATTGATTTTCATTGATTGATGGATTTTCGATATGGAACTTGGACTAATTGATTTTCGATATTGAACTTGGATTGATTGATTTTTTATATGGAATTTGGATTGATTGATTCTCTTTATAGATGATGATACACATATCATTTTACCTTTGATGATTTCATCGAGATGTGCATTGTTGTATTTTGATTGATCTTGTTTATGTTACTTGATCCATAGACTATGTTATTGATATGATATCCAAGGACTTTGGACATTTATTTCTTCTAATTGATATCTTTGATTTTCCTTTGGATCAGCATGGGTCACACATGTGTAGGATGGTATGATACTAGATATGCTTCTACATGTTTATGGATGCTTTTATGAGCTATATGATATGCATGATCTATATGATTTTTTCTTTGATGATGCAAATGATTGTCTATGTGATGTGTGTGATAATGTGATGTACTGATTTATATGTTGTGCAGGTGATATGTGAGGAATGCGTGTATGTATAGGGATGATCATGTAAATGCATTCATGTTTTGGTTCTTTTTACAAGATGTTGATTTGATGTGCAAAATGTTTTGATATGATATGATATGGAAATGTTCATGTATGTGAATGTATTCTGATATGAGATGATAATGGTAATGCATCTATTGTAATTTATTTTGGATGTGATACAAAATGATAATGATGTGATATGAGACTATATGAGATGTAGATGTAATGTCACTAATGCACTCTTAAAATGATATGAAAATGTACATGTAACTAAATGTGATGGAATCATGACATGAAATGCATTATGGAAATGTAATGATAATGCACATAAATCATGATATGATAATGTCATCTAATACAATTGTAACATGATGTGATAATGCACCTAAATGCATATTAACATGATAATGATAATTGATAATGCGATCTAAATGTAGATTAACATGATAATGATAATGCAATCTAAATGTAGATTAATGATAATGAGAATGATAATGCAATCTAAATGTAATCTTATCATGGTACGATAATGTAGCTAATGTAAAGCTTAATATTCATTCTCATTCTGAATGTTGTCACCTATTTTTGATCAAATTGCCAGTGCTTCCCTATTTTTTTTTATCATCGAGCCTTGATTTGTTGAAATTTAATACAAGCGTCATGGTATAATTGAACCATAACGACCTGAGTATAACTTACATGGATTTTGATATTGCAAGATGACACAAGTGTCGAGGTATTATTGAACCAAGATGACCTGAGTGTTGCTTGCGTAAAATAGACAAGAGTTAACCTTAGTCCCATATAAATCCGGAATGTCTTCGGTGATATGTTACCCAATCACGTCATAAGACCAATTTGCATAGTAGAAGGCTTCACTCCCGAACAACAGACAAAGAAAAAATCACATTCCTTCCTTGCTTCTCTAGTCGTTGAGACATCCTTGAGTCTCTTAGGAGATATGATAAGCAAAAATTAACAACCATAAGTAAGCATGCATGTTATTGGAAATGTATTATTGTCAAGTAAAACATCTTGCAAATAGATCTTTTGTTCGATTCCAATCAGTTCAATTCCATGATGACTACCCTTCTTTCATTGTAGTTCTCAGTGTTGGTTGTTCCGATCTTTGTTGACCTTCTATGTGTTTGATCTGATGTCTAAAACCCACAAGGTGGAATGCCCCTAGCGAGGTCAGGATTTTGCCCCTTGTTGTCGATACTACTTCGATATGGATATGCACATTGACCACCAAGCCATGGTGGGATATGATTTAGATAACTGATTTAGATAATCAGTGACAATGACTACGCTAAGTATGTTCGGGATAATGTTGCGTTTATAAGTGTTCAACGATGGTTATGGGTTTAGATCAGATGAAGCCAAAGATATGATACGAGTACCGATAGATAGAGGAGTTGCTTTATCACAAATAGCGTCTGTTGCCAGGTTTTCACCACTTTTTTTTATTTTTATGATTTTTGTTGTATTTTTCTTGATTTTTTGTTTTTTTGTGTCACAGGGTCCTATTTCCCAGGTTTTCACCCTAGTGATGATTTTTTATACATTTTTATTTATTTTCTTTTTTTGCTTGATCTGTGCATTAGACGACTTGAGTGTAGAATTTCTTCAAATGGATGTTGTTGGTCGTCTCGCTAAGCATGTCCCCTTTTGAAGTTGATAATTGATATGCTCCCGATCCATAAGCCAATATGATAACAAAGGGCCCCAGCTAGTTGGGTTCAAATTTCCCTTTCTTTTCTTGATCTTGTTGATTTTGGGGGTTTTCCTTTAGGACCAAATAACCAATTTTGAAAGTCCTTGGGATGACTTTGTGATTATAGCTTCTGCATATTCTTTGTTGATATGCCTTGAGATGATCAAAGGCTCGTTGGCGATGTTCATCAAGTAGCTCGAGCTCTTGCAATCTGTTGACTTGATAATCCTCATCTGGAATGAGGCTTTTCAATGACACCCAGATTGATGGAATCTCTACCTCAATAGGTAGGATAGCTTATGATCCATACACCAATGAGTATGGTGTAGCTTTTGTAGGTGTGTGGATACTCGTTCTGTAGGCCTAAAGTGCAGCATTGAGAAGGACGTGCTAGTCTTTACAAGCATCATTCACTATCTTTTTGAGGATTTTTAAGATTGTCTTGTTTGAGGCCTCTGCTTGGCCATTCCCTTGTGGATAATAAGGTATCGAAAAGCAATGTTGGATATGGAATCATTCACAAAGCTCTTGGACATCTTGAGTTTTGAAAGGTCTTTCATTATTTGTGATAATGGAACTAGGGATGTCGTACCGACAGATGAGGTAATTCAAGATAAAGGAAGCTATATGTTTGTCGGTCAATGTAGTTAATGGAACTGCCTCAATCCATTTGGTGAAGCACTCGGTGTTCGTGTTGATTAACTTGTGTCCATTTGATGAGGAAGGATGGATCTTTCTCACTAGGTTGAGTCCCCACTAACAGAAAGGCCAAGCTGTAGTTAATGGTTGCAACTCTTGCGTCGGTGCATGTATGAGGTTACCATGAATTTGACACTTAGGACATTTCCTAGTAAACTGATAGGACTCTTTCTCCATTGTCGGTCAGTAATATCCCATCCTCAGGAGTTTCTTAGCAAGAGTAGGACCACTTGAATGCATACCACAAATACATTCATGAAGCTCATGTAAGGCAGAGTTAGATTCATTACGATCGAGGCATCGAAGAAGAGTACCATCAAGACCTCGACAATAAAGCGTGTCAGCAGTTAAGGTGTAGCGGGTTGCTTGTCAGATAAAGCTTCATTTTTCATTGCGAGATAGGTCAGGTGGGAGGGTATTGTCTTTGAGATAGGCATAGATCTTCCCATATAGGGGGGAATTAGAACTGTTTAGAGCACAGATAACTTGGGATTCTGAATGGTTATAGGCCGGGGAAAATAATTGCTCCACCAGGAATACATAACGATTTTGTTTATCTAGAATTTGCAGGAGTGAGGTGATAGTGGCCATTGTATCACTAGTTCTGTTGTCCAACCTTGGAATTTTCTCAAAGGTGATGTCTACAAAGCACTTCTTGAAATCATCCACCATTCGCGTGTAGGGCATCAACTTGTCATCCTTTATTTGATAATCATCATTGACCTGATTAATGACTATATGAGAGTCTCCATAGACTTTCAATTATGTGATTCTCCATGACACGACTACTTTGATACCTATCACCAAGGCTTCGTACTCAGCAATGTTGTTAGTGCATGGGAACATTAATCTTTAGGATCTTGGAATTGTATGTCCTTCTAGATTGATAAACAAGATGTCGACACTTAATCCATGTTGTGCATATGATTCATCAAAGTATAAGGTCCATTAATTGGTGCGATAGTGAGCACATCTGTATTTGGAAATTCCACCTATAATGGGTGTTTGTCTGGTAGTGGTGCTTGTGCCAGTTGATCTGCAATTGCTTGTCCTTTGATGGCATGTTGTTTTGTGTATTGAATGTCTAACTCACTTAGGATCATAACCCATTTAGCTAGCCTCCCTGTGAGAGTGGCTTTGCTAAGTAGATATTTTAGAGGGTCGATTTTGGCTACCAGCTTGATTGTATGTGCTAGCATATAGTGGTGAAACTTTTGAGAAGTGAACACCACTGCCAAACAAGCCTTTTTGATGAATGTATAGTTGAGTTCATATCCATTCAAAGTCTTGCTGATGTAATAGATTTCTCTTTCTTTTCTTGTCAGATCTTCTTATGCTAGCAGGGCCCCCAGTGACACTTTTGTTGCTGATATATAGAGGATGAGTGGCTTGCCCGCTATTGGTGGTACCAAAACTAGTGGATTAATTAGATATTGTTTGAGCTAGTAGAATGAATCTGCACACTTGTCTTCCCATTTGAAAGGTACATTCTTATGGAGTAAATGGGAGACATTTGTCGGCTAATTGAGCAATGAATCGTCTGATGGATTGTAGCCTTCCCTATAGAGATCTCAATTGGTTGATGTTTTTAGGAGGTGGCATCTCCATGATTGCTTGTACCTTTGCTAGATCCACCTCGATTCCCTTTTCTGAGACTATGTATCCCAAAATTTTTACGGATGTGACTCTGAAAACACACTTTTTAGGATTCAATCTGACATTGAATTGTTCCAGTCTTTGAAAGATTTTATCCAGGATGTTCAGGTGTTATGCTCTTGTGAATTTTTTGGCTAGCAAATAATCCACATAATATTCCATAAAAGTGTACATCATGTCATGTAAGATTGTTGACATGGCCCTCTGATAGGTTGCACTAGCATTTTTCAATCCAAAAGGCATGTCGTTCTAGCACTATGTACCCCACAGACATGTGAATGCAATTTTATCCTAATCTTCTAGAGCTATCTTGATTTGGTTTTATCCAAAGAAACCATCCATGAGGGATAACATATCATGTCCGACGGTTAGATCAACAATGGTGTCAATGCTTGGTAAAGGAAAATAACCCTTTGGACAAGCTTTGTTGAGAGCTCTGAAATCTATACAAATTCTGATGCTTTTATCTGGTTTAGATACTGCCACAATGTTAGAGATCCATTTCGCATAATCGATGGGTCAGATGAATCCTACTCAAGTAACTTCTTTAGCTTAGCTTTTACCAAGATGGCTACATGTGGGTTCATCTTCCTTAATTTTTGTTTGACAATTTTAGCTCCATGAGCGATGGACAAGTGATGCACGATGAGATTTGGATATACCCCTAACATGTGTGCATAAGTCCAAGCAAAATTGATTTGCTTGTCTTTGAAGAATTTGACAAAGTCTAGTTTTTCCTTTTTTGTTAGTTATTTTGCCAGATGTATGGTTCTGGGTGTTGCTTTAGTGCCGATATTTATTGATTGAGTTGGCTCAATCAAGATTAGTGACCTCTCCTAGTAAGGAAGAGTTTCAAGTCTCCCATCTTCAGGTGCCTCAAAGAGGTTTTCACCATTATATGTGTCTTTTGTTTTTACTTTTTTATTATCTAATTCTGCCATTAGATGGTTTTCACTATTAGATCAATTTTTTGTTTTGTTCATTTTCTGACTGAGAGACTTGGCACTCCCCTGATTGCAAATGTCATTATGTGGTTTACTGCTGGAGCACGTTTCTAGGTTAATAGAGCAAAGGTGTTGAACAATGGCCTCATCATTGTGGAAGATTGGTATATTGTGCTCAGAATATTTCCAGTCTATGAGGTATGGATATATGAGCGGTAGGGAGTCATTTGGCATGTCAAGATCAGTCGTTGTCCATTCTCACTAGCCTTATAAATATGTTGTGGTCCAAATTCAAACAATCTAGAGCTCGAGCCTTGTCCCTCATAAGGAATGGGTGTGTATGTGTGGATTGTATCCACTCCAATATCCTTTGTAATATCAGAACAAGTGTCTCACTCATACTCATTGGAATTTGTTTCAGAATCGCTATCCAAGGTTACTCCACTGAATCTGACAGGGATGTTGTATGGTGAGAAAGATCGCTAATAATTGATACAAGATGGGTGGCTTGTGCTGCTTTATGATTAGTGCTTTTTTTTATTCTTTGGATTTTCTCATACATAGTTTCCCTTCTTTGAGTAGCAATCTCCTCAGGTTGTGGCTTAGACTCGATTTGATCAGGTTCTTGTACATGATATACTTTCTTATAAGAAGCTTCCTCCCTTTGGATAGCAAAGTATTCTTGTCGCTTCTCATTTTCTTCACACTCTTGTTCTTTTCTTTTCTTTCCCACTATGTGGTGTAGCACCTCTTGCCAGGAGTCCTCGTTATGTGTTATCTTTTCTCTCTATTGGGGTTTTTGGTGGTGATTTCTCTTTTGCACAGGTTGAATATGTTGACCATACCCAAGTCCTGATTTGTCTTTTGCAAGTTGTGAATGGGGTTTTATGGGTTCTAGGATGCCTTCTTGATGCTTTCCAATTGGTCCTTTTCCTTTGTATCCCATGCATTGCATGATTCTGAACCAATTTCCATATTGTTATGTTGGAACGAACACTTCTAGGGCACCAACTTTGATTTCTTCCTCATCCTTGTATAGCAAGTTGAGAATATCTTTATCGTTTGATTCTTCAACGAGTGTGCTCATTTGGATAAATTTTCTATCAAACTTCTTGATGGGTTGTATTTCTCGGTGTCTTGATGTGGAAGGTTGTCCATGAGACCTTGGTGAAGTTGGCAATTTAGATAGACATAGGGGTTCAAAAGAGTATTCTCCCATGCCTTGGTCCTTTATCTTCATCTTTTGCTCAAAGTTCATGGACAAGGACTTGAGTTTTTCTTGATGGTGGATGATGAAGAAGCTTGGGCCTCCTTGTTGTGTGGAACTAGGTCATTTTGTGTTGCCCCCATAGCATTGTAGTACTGAAAAGGGATAGTATCTGCTCATATTAAAATTTCTTGTAAGTTGTAAGGGAACTTGAGACATTGATGGTACATGGAAGGTACCACTTGCATTTCATGGATCCAAGGATGACCCAATAGTATGTTGTATGTTAAGTCTATGTCCAAGACTTGGCACAATGTGTCTCTTTGCATAGGTCCTACCCAAATGGGTAGTACCAATGTTCCCTCGAATGACCTTTCTTCATCATCATAGGCTTTGATAATGATCTTCTTTTTAGGGTCAATAGCTTGTTCGGAGAAGCCCAATGCATGGATAAGCTTTAAGGTACATATATTGAGACCAACTTTGCCATCTATTAACACTCTTTTCACTCGATGCTTATAGATTAGGACTTCGATATGGAGTGGGATTTTATGTGGATGACTCAAGGAGACGTAATTGTGTTATGAGAAAGATATGTTATGTGACATCATCATATGTGCCACCATGGATTAGAACAGATTGACATCCAGAATGTTCAGCACTATTGTTTCGACAAGAGCTTTCTCCAAGATATCCTTATGCTTTGGTGAAAGTTTAAGCAACTCGAGTATTGATATCTGAGCATGTGTCCTTTGTAGTTGATCGACCAAGTTGTATTGAGTCTTGGGGATAGTTCCTGCTCTAGATGTACTCCCCTTCAAGACATATTTATGAGCCCTTGTTATAACATTTACTGGTGCATGTTCTTGTTTATCTTTGATCTTTATGACATTTACTTGATTGTCGTATGTTGATATGTGATTTATGGTGTTTTCATATATGTGATTGATGTGGGATCCTTTGTTGTTGTTTGACGTTGATGATCCTCCCTTGTCGTAATTAGGAAGAGGATATTTGAAAGCCTCGTGATCACTATTGGTTTTATGACCATCAACTGTTATGAACCCCTTATCTATCATATCTTGAAGTAGGTTTTTCAACCTCATGCAATCGTTTGTTCTATGCCCCTTGTTTCGATGATAATCACAATAATGCGAGTCATTCCACCATGGTGGTTTGACTTGGGGTTCAAAGTTTCTTATGACTAGCAATGTGATGATATTATTTGCCAATAGTTCTCAAAATGCAAATTCCAGGGTTTGTCCCAATGGTGAGTAGGTTTGTCGATGTGGGGGAGGTGGAGTGTTAGTGTTGCCTCCTTGATTATTATTGTTCCCCTGATTGTTGTTGTTATTCCCTTGATAGTTATTATTTCCTTGGTTGTTGTTATTGTTATTGTTCTTAGCGCATTGATAATTGTCAGTGCATTGATTGACACTTATTTGTTCATTGTTGGATGATGTGTTACCTGATAAAGTCAACACTGGTTATTTAGACTTTACATTGTTGGCATCGACTACACCATCATTAACAATATTTTTGTTTCTAGTCCAAAATTTGGACTTGTCTGAGGCGTTGTTATTATATTGATTGCTATAGGTGTGGTGGTTGTTTGAACTAACACCTTCTTTAGAGAATTTTAAGGTCCCATTTTTTATCAAAGCTTCCTCTACTTGGATACCATTCTCTATCAATTTTGTAAAAGATGGTATAAATTGTAGTTTGAGTTGATAACTCATTTCATCATTTAAATTTTCTATGAAGATTTCCATCTTTTCCTTTTCAGGTACATCTTGTGGGTACCTTGTGTTGGCATTTTTGATGACTATGATGTGATTGTCATTGATGGACAGACACTTACATTGAGATCACCTTTTATATGTATGAGTTAAAAGCTCAACCAGAATTTGTTCCAACCAGTATGATGCATTATAGTCTTTAGACTATCAGTGTTTTGCAGAAAGTGTTTACCTGTCTGAAGTGGTATGTTGACCCCAAGCGGTTCGAAGATCTCAAGCTGCATGAAGCATCAAGTGGTAGAACACATATTTCCCATTCTTCATTTTTTGTCAAACCGGCAACCAGTATTTTGCTTAAACCAGTATTTTGTTTAAACCGGTAATACTCTGTGATGAGTTACCAACCAACATTTTATGATAAGTTACCATCCACCGATTGTTTGACGGTGCCGACACTCTAGCGGTGCTTTTTGTGTCGTGTTACCAAGTATGTTTAGATGCATTGAACCTAGGAAATTGTATTGTAATCCTATTGGACCGACATGAAATTAGATTCCTTTATAAGGACATCATGTCTAGGGTTTTAGGTGGTTGCAAGGATTTAAGGTGGTTGATGAGTTTTTGTAAGTATGATCTTAACTGAGAAGTTCAAGTTTGTGAGATGTAACAGAGTGAGAGTTACTGAAGACTGAATTAATGCAAAAATGCATTAGCTATGAGCCATAGTGGATCTAATCAAGCAACCTGTGCTATTTGCTAGATCACTCACTTGTTGATTACTCACATCTTCGACAAGTCTAAAGCCCTTAACCAGGTAGGCCCAAAAACCCTTTTGTAAATCCTCTAACAAGGTGGTTCACATCTGTGGATCTAAAATCCTGTAGCAAGGTAGTCTTTAATCAGACTTGTCTCCTAATAGAGATTGAGATTCCTAACAAGATCTGTTCTTGTAAAGAACATTGTATGACCTTAACCAGTCTAACCTTAACTTGTCTGGTTCCTATTCTATAGATAGTTACTTATGAGTTTCATCTCACCGTGGTTTTTCCCATTTGGGTTTCCACATCAAAATATCTTGTGTTATGGTGTTTGTGCTTTTGTGGGTGAATGCATTATTTTCTATTTGGTTTGCATGTGTGCTAACCAGTTTGTTTGTTAAGTTGCTTTACCAGTTTACTATTAGAATAGTAAAGTGTTTAAGTACAAAGATTTTTGGCATACTAATTCACCCCCCCCTCTTAGTATTCATCACCTTGAGACCATGCGCCTCCATCATTGTAGGACACCATGAATGTTTCATTGTTCTTTTTCTTTGTATTGCATGAGTCAAGCATGGTGACCTCATATTGGATATTGTAGGAGTGTTGTGTAATGAATTTATTCAGCAACTCATCAAATGATCTGATTGGAGGTGTGAGTTTGGACAACCACTCTATTGTTTTCCCTCCCAAACTTCTTGGGAATAGCCTCATCATGTATGTATCATTGTGAGAAAACTCCAAGCTCATAGTACAAAACTCCTTGATGTGATCACGGGGATCACTCTTACCATCATATTTTTCATACTTTGTTATATCTAAATTTGGTGGGAAAGGTACTGTGTTCAACCTCCTATCAAAAGGATAAGGACAAATGTCCTCCAAGGAATATCTTATCATGGACCCTTGTTGCATATCTTGCATTTGTCATTGTAGTGCTTGAAGTTGTTGTTAATGTTAGCTAGCGGAATATTTTCTTCATTGGACCTTCGATGATGGGCATCCCCTTGTTCACTAATGTCATCATGATCATGTGTATTGTCTTGGTTATGGGCATTGTCTTGGGAGTCATTGCCTCTTAAGTGTTTTTTATTTTGAGTGAACGTGTAGGCCCTTGGCCTTGTTTTTGGGATTCTTTCATTCTTTGAATTTTCATGAGCTTTTTAGTATGAAGAGGTACTTTTGTTTGTCTGCATCTATAAGCCTTTTCATGAGCTTTTAGAAAAAAGCACTTTGTTGACATTGTTGGAAAAATTCCTTGGTGATCTCTTCTTCTTCTTCCATATTCATGTCTTTGTCAAAAGGGTTGGATTCCCTATGACTCATATTAGATTTCAGTTGTGGATCCAATTATTTTCCTTTTTGAGATCAAATGCTAGCGGCCATCAATAGATTTCTATGGTAGTAAATTCCTCCTCCTCTAGTGGGGTTCTTGGTGGGGTTGGTGGTTCGGGCCGATCTTCGTGGTAGGTCATGCAATTTCATGGAAACAAGGGATAGGGAGAGGATAGGGAGAGATAGAGAGAGAGGGGAGGGAGAGAGGGATGGATAGAGATGGAAGAGAGAGCGGGGAGAAAGGGATGGATAGAGATGGAAGAGATAAATAAATAAAGAGGAGAGATAGACATGTAACTGGCATGCCTGTGAAGTGTGATACTTGTAGTTGCAACACAAAACACTCAATAGATCATTACAAGCATGGTTAGAAAATAATAAGAAAACAAAGATGAACCATGAAAAAGTGACTTATCGCCTCCTAAGAGATGCGCACATGGATTTGCTCTCAGATCTGGATAAGAAATCCCAGTGACTTAACTACACCTAGACGGAGGATTTGAAATGCTAATGATATGAAAAGATGAGATTGATTAAGCTAGATTGATCCAAGAGACTAATTAAGCTAATGATATGCATGATTAAGCTATGATGATGATGCAATTAAGCTAGAAAGGAGATTGATTAAGCTATATGATTCAACAATTATGCTAGAAAATGATCAAATTAAACTAAATCTAAAATGCAATTTCTTATGACAACAATGCTCAAATGATATGCCTATAGTAACAATGCCTAAATTGATAATGAGATGGGATTCTTTGTGCTCCAAAATGGGGGATATTTATAGGATTTCCAAGGCTAGGGGTGAGTTGGCAGGAATCAACGGTCAAGATTGAGTCTGAAGATATCAAGGGTGAAATTGGAGGAGGTTGGAGAAGAGGTTGGAGGAAGGGACAATTGTCATCTCTGTGGTAACAAGTGTCAAGGAGATTTGCTCATAAAAGGGCAAGTGTCCAAGAGAGGAGACATGTGGCCAAAGTGCCATGTGTCTCAAGAAGAAAATATCCACACCATAGGAGGTTAGGATAAGGAGGTTAGAATGTGCAAGATAGGATAGGGTTAGTTAAACCCAAGGTTAGGTGGAATGGGTTAGGTTAGAGGGATGGTTAGGTTAGGTGGTTAGAAGTTAGGAGGAATGTGGGTAATTTGAATTTAAAAATTCAAATAATAGGAAAAGACTAATTAATTCTCAACAACTCATAAATTGATTTGTTTTAATTAATTAGGGGATTAGAAGAATTGATTGAAAATGGGGGGATGAGGATTAATTAATTTGAATTAATTAATCAAAGGGGACTATGGAATGAACTTAATGAATAAATCCTTAGATTTATTAATAAGTAGATGAAAGGGAGAATTTAATCAAATTGCCTAATGAATTCAATTAAATTAGGAAGGGAGATTAATTAATTATCTTCAGACCATTTTTAGGTGTATACATTTTGCCCCTCTTTGAAGCAAGGTGTGATGACACGTTGATTCAAAGAATAATCTCATTTTGATGGTGATATTGGCTCGATAGGATGCCCCAGCTATTGATTGATAAATTTCAATACGATGATTCCCCCTCGGGAGATCAATTGAGATAATTGACCTTTGGAGTTTTTGGATCTTTGTGAAATTGATATCTCGATTAGAAATGATTTGATTTTTGCAACTGTGGTTGATGAAAATGCGGATTCTATGATCACGGTGATGTGGTTTTTGATTATTGATAAAGCTTGATTGGTTAGATTGATAAGATCAAGATTCAGTCTGGTTTCAGGAATGACACCTCTTGTATAGGACAAAGATGATCAAAGTGTCTGGCTTCAAGAATGATATATCCTGTATTAGACATGATCACAACGTTTGGTTTCAGGAAAGATACATCATGTATAAGACATGATAGGATCGATTAGATGTGATCGATTAATAGAATTGATAAGGTTGATTGGGTATAGAACTGACAGTTTGTTGATAGCAAGTTGTAGAAAGATTCAGATATGCTGATGTTGTTCTGTTGAGAGGGTAGCATAAGATTTTCATTGGGTTGACAATATCTGGAGAGAGACGAGTCATCATTCTGATTGCATATACACTCATGATGATGCCTTGATGATTCCTACAATAGATTTAACCTTGGATAGAATGAGCATGCGGGATTCCATGCAAGAATGAAATGCAAGCTAAATGCAAATGCCAATGCAAAGCTATGACCGGACCAGTCACTCAGTTATTGCATTTTGTCATCATTGAGATTTTTAAATGTGGGAAGTGAGTGCAAACATCAATAGTATAATTAAAACATGATGACCTGAGCACCACTTTCTTGGATTTTGATATGGCAAGTTAGCACAAGCATCGAGGTATAATTGAACCAAGATGACCTAAGTGTTTCTTGTGTAAAATAGGTAGCATTAACCATTTCAATATGCAAATCAAAAATGTCTTCGATGATACTCTGATGATCATGTCCCGAGATAAATTTGCGCATATTAATGATTAATATACAGACAAGAGACAAGAAAAATATCATGTTCCTTCCTTGTTCCTCTAGTCAAAGACATCCTAGAGTCACTCAAAAATCATGATAGCAAAAATCAAGATAGAAAAGTTGAAAAATCATGCTAAAATCATTATCCAAAAGATATCATTCATTAAAAAGTGTGTAAATGTGCTTAGAATGACTTTGTGATAGTTTGATGGCTGAAAATTTGATCTCGTGTTCAACGTTGGATGTGTCTCAATTTTCACTTGATAAGGGTTGCCTAACTATTGTTCTTCCTATTTGATTAAGCTCAAAATGATCAAAATTTTTGCCCCAACTAGGTGCAGGATTTTACCCCAAGCCGAGAAACAAATTCAGTATGATATACCAAATGATCCAAACCATGGTGAGAAGCCATCCGAGATGCCTGCATATGTACAAGGCTTTATTATGGATATGAAAAACGTTGAATGAATGCAAGTGGAAGGATGCATGAACTAATAGATGGAAGAGCTAGCGAACAGATAGCGTCTATTTGCCAGGTTTTCACCATCTATTTTTATTGCACTTTTTCTCATATTTGATTTTTTTTGGATTTTTCGCTTTTTCACTTTTTTTTGGATTTTTTGCTTTTTCAAACATAAAATTTCTTCAAATGCATGCTATTGATGGGTTCATCAAGCTGATCTTCATCCTGTGTTGATAGCTGATATACTCCTGACCCAAATATTGTTGTGACCACAAACAGACCTAACCAGTTTGGTTTGAACTTTCCTTTCTTTTCTTGATTTGCCTGGTTGTGTGGATTTTCCTTTAGTACTAGTTCCCCAACTTGAAATACTCGTGGTTTGACCCTGTGATTATAACTTCAACACATTCTTTGCTGATATACTTTTAAATGATCAAAGACATTTTGTCTTTGTTCATGGATCAATTCTAACTCCTGCAATCTAGATACTCATTTTTCTTCATCTAGGATAAGACCTTTTAATGATACTCATAGAGAAGGTATCTCTACTTCTATTGGCAGTATTGCTTCTGATCCATAAACAAGAGATAAAGGTGTGGCACCTATTGGTGTGCAGATACTGGTATGATAGGCCCATAGAGCAGGGTTCAATTGAATATACCAATCTCTTCTAGCATCATTCACTATCTTTTTGAGGATTTTCAGAATAGTTTTGTTTGATGCTTCTGCTTGCCCATTCCCTTGTGGATAGTAGGGTGTGGAAAATCTGTGTTGAATTTTGAATTTCTCACATAGTTCTTGTACATCCTGATTCTTGAACAGTCGCCCATTATCAGTGATAATGGTCATGGGTATTCCATAGCGACAGATGATGTAGTTCAAGATAAATGCAACAATTTTTTTTCTTGTAATATTTGTGAGAGGTACTACCTCAATCCATTTTGTGAAATATTCTGTAGCAACCAAGATGAATTTGTGATCATTAGATGAAGAAGGATTTATCTTTCCTACTAGATCAAGACCCCATTGACAAAAAGGCCAAGATGTTGTCAAAGCATGAAATTCTTGTGCTGATGCATGAATTAAATTTCCATGGATCTAACATTGTTTGCATGTTCTAGCTATCTAATAAGAATCTCGTTCCATAGTTGGCCAATAATAGCCCAAGTATATGAGATTTTTTGAAAGGGTAAGACCACTTGAATGAGTGCCACAAATGTCGTTATGGACTTCATGTAAGGCCTTCTCAGATTCTTCTTGTTCGAGACATCTTAAAAGAGTACCGTCTAGACCTCATTTAAACAAGGTATCCACAACGAGAGTATAATGGGAGGATTGGTGAATAAAGTTTCTCTTTTGATTTTTTGATAAGTCAGGAGGGAGGATATTATCTTTCAGGTATGTGTAAGTTTGGCCATAATGGGAGGAATCATGCCCAACAAGGTGATAGATAGTTTGAGAATCAGGACAATTATGAGCAAGGTAAAACAACTCTTCCACCAGGAATTCATAACATTGTTAATTTTCCCATGTCTGAAGGAGAGAAGCAAGTGTAGCCATGGCATCTGTTGCTTTGTTGTCATTCCTTGGAATTTGCTGAAAAGTTATTTCTACAAAGTATTTCTTTATATGATCAACCTTCTTTTTATAAGGCATTAACTTTTCGTCCTTTATTTGATAATCATCGTTGATTTGATTGATGACGAGCTGAGAGTCTCCAAAGAATTGAAGTTGTATAATGTTCCATTCTATAGCCATTTTGATGCCTGTAACCAAAGCTTCATATTATGCTGTATTGTTGGTGCATGGAAAGCGTAATTTGTATGCTTTTGGAATTATATGGCCTTTTGGTGTGATCAATAGAATACCTGCTCCTGATCCATGTTGTGTATCATTATTGATGTCTGCTCCTGGACCGATATTTAGGAGATGTATTATAAGATCTAGATTGAACCCTGGAATGTTTGTATATGACCATCTTTTCATTTGATTTCTTTTGAAGATTTCCAAATATTTTTGCTTTGCTAGTTCTGATAGAGAAGTTGTTGGATATAGATTAGTTGTGCCAATGTTAACTGCCTTTGTTGGTTCCATCGGGGTAGATGACCTCTTTTGATAGAATAAAGGTAAGGTGTCAAATATCCCATCTTCTGGTGCCTCGAGGAGGTTTTCATCATTAGATGCGTCCTTTATTTTTACTTTTTCTTGATCCAATGTTGCCAAGAAATGGTTTTCAACATTAGACCTAATATTGTTTTCTTGATTTTCACTTTTGCAACTAGGAGATTTGGCACCCACTTGATTGGAAGATACGTTAGTAGAATGCCTGGTGAAAGTTGTTGCAGGTTTTATTTCATTAAGATATAAGGATATGGCATGGTCATTAGGAAAGGTATCAATGGCAGTATGTCCTTCATTTTCCTAGTCCATAGGTTCAGGAGGGATTAAGGATAAAGGATCCTCATGTTGGATAGTTTCAAATATATTAGGGGTCGTTATAGAGATGTCAAGGCTTTCAGTATGTATTTCCATGTCTAGAATGATACTCTCATCAAAATGACCTTTCACAAGTAGCTCGTGATTGTCCTCAATTAAGTCCAAGTCAACCGAATGTGATCCTAATTCAAGTGGGTTGGTTCCTCACGTTTGTCCTACATACGTGTGAACTATATCGACTCCTACATCTTCTTCTTCCCTTTCAATTTGAAGTTGTTCTTGTTTGTTTTTCCATGATAGCAAATATTCTCTGTTCCCTCGATCTTTTAGCTGCATTTGTTTTTCCATGTGTGAAAAAATTGAGGCAAATGATTGTTCTTTGGATTGTGTGCTTGAAGATGCTGCCTCTTTGTTATGTGAAACAATGATCTCTTGAGCTGATTTCATATTACTACAACACTGCAATAGATTTGAGTCTACTAAGATCATGATTTCCTGCCCATTGTATGGAAATTTCAAGCACTGATGACATGTTCATGGAATAGCCTGTATGTCATGTATCCATGGTCTTCCCAAGAGTAGGTTGTATGGTAAGTCCAAGTCAACAACTTGGCATGTTGTGTCTTTCTGTAAAGGTCCCACTCTGATGGGTAGCATCAGAATTCCTGTAGAGGAATGCTCTTCTTCATCATATGCTTTGATTTTTATCTTTCTCTGGGGATCAAGTGCATCTTCCGAATAACCTAGAGCATAGAATAGACTCAAAGAGCAAATGTTTAAGCCAATTCTCCCATCTATTAGGACACATTTAACGATCATTCTGTGAATGAGGACTTCAATTTACAAGTGAGAATTATGGGGATGTTGCAAGGAATCAATGCTTGGATATGAAGGAGATGAACTTTGAATAGGATTCTCTGAAATAGGTTTGATGGGTATATTGTTTGGTGAGCTTCTATAAAACATTCTTGCAAGTTTTCAAGATGTGTAGGAATAGATGCCTTTGGAGAGTCCATTTTCTTATGGGGGATGAGTCATTGCTAGACATAGGTCCGCGGTTTTGATCTTCTTTAGCCAAATCCTTTAGGGATCTCTTTAAGAGTTGCATAAAAGAGCCACCTTTCTTTGGAGATGTATTTGAATCCTTGTGACATTTTAACATAGTTGATTTTTGATTTTGGACTTTTTTTATTTCTTTGATATGTTGGCTTGTCATGTCTTCTTCTTGTATTTTGCTTTGGTATTCCATGTTGCTATGATTTTCAGCTATTTCAAATGTTCCTATTTCTGTTTCTGCAATCTTTTGTCTCTAAGCCCTATTTAAAATGGGCATACACGTGTTTTAGATTTTGTGCTAGGATTCGACTATCCAAAAGTTATTTTGATAAGTGATCAACTGTCAACGTAAATGTGATAGATCGATATGACATGAAAAGATGATTCAAGTGTTTAAAAGTTTGCAAGTTTTTCAATCTTTGGTTTTGTAGTGCAATGATGATGATTTTGAGAAAAACCAAGTCCAATAGGAATGATATATCCTACGATGTGGGACAAGTTTATCCTGACCAAACGTTGTAGTTTCATGATAGAGGATGATAGATCCTGATGAGAAACTATGTTTTTGAGTGACCAGTTAATCAAAGAGGGTGATAATGCACTTTGAGATGTTAGATCTTGAACTTGTTGAATGTGAATAATTGAAAATCTTGAGGTGTCTATTTCTAGAGTCCGATTTGACAGATGATAACTTGAACAAGTGAATAAAGTAGACAATCTAAGCACAAAATGACAGATGACAGGTGTTTATGCTCACCGTAAATTGACCAAGCAAATATGGAAGATCTGAAAAAGACATGCAAGAAGACAGTTTTGGACTGTTAATAGCTCTGAAAGAAATAGTTAATTAGATAAACTAACAATTCAACAAATTCATCAGATTCAACCTCGATAGCCCTTCCTTAGATATGCAACTATGACTATAAATCATTCAAACTCATAAATTGATAAACTTGAACATTAAAACACATATAACACCAGATTTAATGTAGAAACGCTAATAGGGAAAAACCACTGTGGGATTTTGGACCCACAAGAAAATATACTCTTCTAGAGTATGCTCGGTTAAAAGCAAATCCTGTTAAAGATACATACACATTGCTAGATGTGACCTGGTTAAGGGATTTCCCTCAGATCTATTAGGATCTTGCACTTTGTTAGAAGTGACCTTGTCAAAGGATTTCAAACACTCATTCAGAATGTCACCTTGCTAGAGGATTTACAAATAAGACTGTTAGGTCCACTCGGTTAAGAGATTTGCTATCACTTACAGAAATAAATAACAGTAAGAAAATATATTTGCAACTTCACATCTAAAATGCTAAAACAGATTCTATGTGCTCAAGATAATCTTGTCATAAGACTTATCTATCCTCCTATTGGGCTTCTCACTCTGTTCTTCAAACAAAGCTTCAAGCTTTTGTGCTCGGTAATCACCTTGTAGCATCACTGTGCTTACATTTGCCCAAATACTTTGTTCTTCAACTCTTCCTTATTTATAAGCAATTCCTAACCACTTAATTTCCTTAATCACATTTCCCATGATTAATCTTAGCCATCAGTTTTTCAAACTTGACTATGTTCATTGTATCCTTCAAACTAAAAAATGTTTTATCTTGCCTTGAAACTTGTATTCCTTCCTAGGTACTTGTGCTCTATTATAACCTTTCAATTTGTGTTGTAGATTTGACTCTTGATTTTTCATTGCCATAGATCCTTAACAAACTTCTTGCACAATATTCCAATCTTCTATAAATCTCCAGCTCATCGGCATCCTTCATTAAATAACGTATATCACTCATTTAATGCATTTTGTTACTACTCGGTTGATACTCAGTCAATACTAAACTTTACTCGGTAGATATTCCATCTCGGTTACTTCTGCTCAGTACGCTCGATGACTAATAAACTTAACATTTACCGACTGGCTCCTTACTCAGTAAAATAGAATAGTATCATTCTATTGCATGAGATCTTTCCTCCATCTTCTTTAGTCATTAAATAAAATATCAAAACATCATAATCTCATCATTGTCTAACTCGGTAATAGTTGCCCATTGAATAACTTATTACTCCCCTTCATTTTCACATTCTTTGTGTGTCACTTACCGACATCTTTATATTCATCAAAACATAATCTTTAAGATATGGCAACATCATACTAAATTAGAAAATCAAATGCTTGACATCAATGACAAAATAATAATATCAAGATAGTGATCATCCTTAATCAATAATCTCAATAACCTTCTCAATATCCTCAACCAACAAACTTACTGTAATGCCAACAATCTTCATCTTAATTTATTGTAATGCCAACAATCTCCCCCTTTGGCATTGATGGCAATACCAACATGATTTCTTCCAATTGATTTGAACTATTGTTGACCTTCTCTTGTTATTCTTGAGCTATAAAACTTGTCTTGTAATCTTCTCTCCCTGTGATTAGTCTTCTCCCCCTTTCAGTAGTCTTCTCCCCCTTTGACAACAATGCCAAAAGTAAGACTGATCAATTATTACTTTCACTGTGAAGTAATTTGCCTGCTATTAATGTATCTCAGTTAGAGCATCTTGTCTTCATTCAGTATTTCCTGCACAACTTTAGACAACATTCTAAAGTGTGTAAATCAACATCAACTCACAAATAGTATTCTGTAGAGTCATAGAATTGATGCTTTCACCGAACTCTATCAGTGAGTACTAGATAGGGGTAGGACCCCTAACTTACTTCTGAGATACTCAAAAGTGTCCTTTGGTAATGGCTTTCTGAAGATATCTGCTAATTTTTCCTTTGTGCTAACATATTCCAACACAACTTTCTTTTATTGAACTTTTTCTCTAAGATAATGATACTTTATATATATATTCTTTGTCTTAGAGTGCATTACCAAATTATTTGAAATGTTAATAGCACTTGTATTATCACAAAATATAGTTACTGGCTCGGTAACATTCTCATTCATACCTTCCAACAGTTGTTTGATCCATGCTATATTGGTACAATTCAATGTAGCAATGACATATTCAGCTTCAGTAGTTGACTGTGAAATGCATCCTTGTTTCTTGCTAAGCCAACTAACTAGTCTTTCTCCCAAAAAGAAAGCTCCACCGCTTGTGCTTTTCCTGTCATCAATATTTCCTGCCCAATCAGCATCAGTATAGACTTTTAAGTCAAAATCATTCCTCTTTTCATATAGTAAACCACAATCTTCAGTGCCTCTTAAGTATCTGAAAATTCTCTTGATTGTTGTCATATGGGTTTCTTTGGGATCTGTTGAAAAACTTGCAACTATGGCTACTGCATGTGCTATATCTGGCCTACTGTGAACTACATATTGGAGCTTTCCAATCATAGATCGGTAAAGTGTCTCATCAACAGATGCAGATTCATCATTCTTTGATAGTTTACAATTAGTAGTCATAGGAGTACTTCAGGTTTAGAATCCTCCATTCCAAATTTCTTCAAGATTTCCTTTATATACTTGGATTGAGTAATGAAAATCCCATTTTTCATTTGCAGTATCTGTAAACCTATAAAATACTTTATTTCACCGATTAATGACATCTCAAATTCTTTGCACATTTCATTTCCAAAGTTCTTACATAAAGAGTCATTGCCACAAAAAATAATATCATCAACAAATATGGCTGAAATCAGTATTCCATTCTCCTCATCATTCTTCATATACATGTTGTTGTTTTCACTAGTCCTCATAAATCCAATCCTGATCAATTATGAGTGTAACCTTTCATACCATGCTCTAGGTGCTTGCTTTAAACCATATAAAGCTTTGTTCAACTTACATACTTGATCTTTATTCATCTCTTCAATAAATCCTTAAAGTTGTTCAATATAGACTTCTTCTTCTAGTATACCATTCAAAAATGCAGATTTAACATCCATTTGATATACCTTGAAATTTTTGTAAGCAACATATGCCAACAATGTTCTTACTCCCTCAAGTCTAGCCACAGGTGCAAAAGTCTCCCCATAATCTATTCCTTCTTCTTGAGCATAACCTTTGCAAACTAGCCTTGCTTTATTCCATATGACCTCACCTTTTTCATTTAGCTTGTTTCTAAAAATCCACTTTGTACCGATTATATTTTTCTCTTTTGGTCTTGGGACCAATGTCCATGTTTCATTTTTCTTGATTTTTTCAATCTCTTTTGTCATAGCATTCACCCAATCTTTATTGCTTAAGGCCTCTTTTACTATCCTCGATTCAAATTCGTATATCAGACATGTGTTCTATCTTAGTTTGTTCCTTTACATCACTGGATCATCCTTATCTCCTATAATCTGACTTGATGCATGATTTCTTCTGACATATTTCGCTAATATAGGCTCAGCAGGCTCGACATGATCTTCTTCATCACTCGGTAACTAAATATTTTCTTCAACTGCTTGCTCGGTAAGACTTCTCAGTTGTACATATACAAACTCTTCATAATCTTCTGGTTCTTCAGAGTTTCCTTCATCATTCCTTTTTGCAAACTCATCAATTTTAACATTTGCACTTTCCACAATTTTGTTAGATGATTTGATCAAACATTTAAATGCTTTACTCCTAGAGGAATAACCAAGAAATGTTCCTTCTTCTCTCTTCTGATCAAATTTTCCATTTCTGTCATCTTTGTGAACATAGCATCTACTTCCAAATATTTTAAAATAACTTACATTTGGTTTCTTGTCATACCAGATTTCATACGGTGTCTTCATAGTTCCTTTCTTCAGTTGTACGTGGTTCAAGGTGTAAACTACAATGCTTATTGCTTCTCTCCAAAATGTTTGAGGTACTCTCTTTTCTATCATCAAAGTTCTGGCACAATGTACAATTGATCTATTTCTTCTTTCAGCTATTCCATTTTGTTGTGGTGTCCTTGGTGCAGACTCTTGTCTCTTTATACCATGATCATTGCAAAATAAATTAAATTCATCTAAAATGAATTACCCTCCTCTATCAGATCTAAGACATTTCAACTGTCTTCCTGTTTCTTTTTCAACTCTTGCCTTATACCATTTAAACATTTGAAAAGCTTCTGATTTCTCTTTTAAAAACATAACTGACATCATCCTTGAGTAATCATCCACAAATAATATGAAGTATTTGTCACCATAATAACTTTGAACTTTCATAGGACCACAAAGATCAGTATGCACAAGATCTAAAATTCCTTTAGAAGCGTAAGACTTACTTGTAAAGCTTGATTTGGTCATCTTACCCATCTGGCATCCTCGACATATTGCATTCTCAGGTTTTTCCAAGCTCGGTAGACCTCTTACTTAGTGCTTATTACTTATTTTGACCAGGTTATCAAAATTTACATGACAAAACCTTTTATGCCATAACCAGGTATCTTCTATTTTTTCATATAGATAATTATTCCGAGTTGACTCAAGGTGAAATGTATTACCTCTTGTTCGAGTCTCGATAGCAGCCAGATTTCCATGTTTGTCATGAACTTTGACAATTCCTTTCTGAAATTCTATTCGGTATCTGGTATTGTTTAGCTGTGCTACACTCAACAAATTGTATTTCAGACCTTCAACCCAATATACATCATCACATTTAGCATTGTCAAGAAGTGTGATAGATCCTTTACCTTTTACTAAACACAGTGCATCATTACCAAATCTTACATAACCTCCATCATAATCTTCTAATTTAACAAACTTGTGTTTATCACTTGTCATGTGATGTGAGCATCCACTATCTATGATCTAAGAATCATTATTATTTATGCGTGATATTAAGGCTTTTTCTTCATACCTTTCTTCATCTGATCCATCTTTGATAGCCACATAAACAACTTCCTCTATCTCAGTCCCATTAGATTTATCATCATTGGATTCATCATCAGCTACTAGGCATGTCTTTCTATCTCTCCTTCTGAAGTCTCGGTGTCCTCTGTAATGGTTGTCTTTCTGTCTGTCATCTCGGTATTCTCTCTTTTCACTAGATACTTTGTCAGGACAGTTTGAAGCCATATGTCCAATCTTATCACAATTAAAACATTTTAAAGGTAGCTTCCCTTTATACTTACCTTTGCCTCTTGGTAACCTTCTGGCTAATAGTGCTTCAAATTCTTCTTGCTTTATGATTTCCTCATATAGTTTTTGTACTTCTTCCAAGTTTTTGCGAAATCTCTCACTTGCTCCACTATGATCTCCTTCAGCATACTTATACATTCTATCATTGTAATCATCAGATTCACCAAGATGAAAAGAACTGAAAGTAGATTCAACTTTGTTTACCAAAGACCCACTGTTATTAAAATTACTTAGCTCAAAAGCATGTAGCTTACCGATAGTAGCATCCAAAGAGACTGGCATGTTTGGTACAAACCTTAATTCATTAACTACAGAGACTCTAATGGCATAAGTAGGTAGAAGTGTTCTCAACAACTTACTTGTTACATCCTTTTCTTCAATAGTTCCTCCTGCTCCTTTGATTTGATTGACAGTTTCCTTTAGCCTTGTACTGTATTGGATTATGTTCTCACTTCATTCATTCTCATGGATTCAAGTTTTCCTCTTAGAATGTCTACTTTTTCTCTTTGAACATTTTCATCTCCACCATAAACAGATATAAGCTTATCCCACATAGCTTTGACATCATTACAACCTTCTAGATCATTAAACTATGAGTTAGTCAATGTTGATGTTATCTCAATCATTGCTTGAGTATGTTCTTGCTTTGCCCTAATTTCTTCCATTGTCATTGGGTAGGTGATAGGTGCAGTGTAATCATTCTCCAGATAATATGTTGCATATTCTCCAATTCCTGATAAATGCAACTTCATCCTTTTATGCCATGTAGAGAAACTTGACTTGCTCAACTTTGGTGCTTCCCTTCTATACATCTTCGGATCTTGCCTCAAGTTCCTTAAAAATTTTCTTTTGGAGTCCAAAGCTCTGATACCAATTTTTAATAGCTCTGAAAGCAATAGTTAATTAGATGAGAGGGGGGGGGGGGGGGTGAATCATATAAAATTACAATTCAACAAATTCATCAGATTCAACCTCGGTAGCCCTTCCTTAGATATGCAATTATGACTGTAAATCATTCAAACTCATAAATTGATAAAATTGAACATTAAAACACATATAACATCAGATTTAACATGGAAACCCTAATAGGGAAAAACCACTATGGGATTTCAGACCCACAAGAAAATATACTCTTCTAGAGTATGCTCGATTAAAAGCAAATCTTGTTAAAGATACATACACATTGCTAGATGTGACCCGGTTAAGGGATTTCCCTTAGATCTATTAGGATCTTGCACTTTGTTAGAAGTGACCTTGTCAAAGGATTTCAAACACTCATTCAGAATGTCACCTTTCTAGAGGATTTACAAATAAGACTGTTAGGTCCACTCAGTTAAGAGATTTCCTATCACTTACAAAAATAAATAACAGTAATAAAATATATCTGCAACTTCACATCTAAAATGCTAAAGCAGATTCTATGTACTCAAGATAATCTTGTCATAAGACTTATCTATCCTCCTGTTGGGCTTCTCACTTTGTTCTTCAAGTAGATCTTCAAGCTTCTGTGCTCGTTAATCACCTTGTAGCATCATTGTGCTTTCATTTGCCTGCATACTTTGTTCTTCAACTCTTCCTTATTTATAAACAATTCCTAACCACTTAATCTCCTTAATCACATTTCCCATGATTAATCTTAGCCATCAGTTCTTCAAACTTGACTAGGTTCATTGTACCCTTCGAATTGAAAAATGTTTTATCTTGCCTTGAAACTTGTATTCCTTCCTAGGTACTTGTGCTCTATTATGACCTTTCAATTTGTGCTCTAGATCTAACTCTTGATTTTTCATTGCCTTAGATCCTTAACAAACTTCTTGCACGACATTCCAATCTTCTATAAATATCCAGCTCATCAACATCCTTCATTAAATAACATATATCACTCATTTAATGCATTTTGTTACTGCTCGGTTGATACTCGGTCAATATTGAACTTTACTTGGTAGATATTCCATCTCGGTTACTTCTGCTCAGTATGCTCAGTGACTGATAAACTTAACGTTTACCGACTGGCTCCTTACTCGATAAAATAGAATAGTATCATTCTATTGCATGAGATCTTTCCTCCATCTTCTTCAGTGATTAAATAAAATATCAAAACATCATAATCTCATCATTGTCTAACTTGGTAATAGTTGCCCATTGAATAACTTATTACTCCCCTTCATTTTCACATTCTTTGTCTGTCACTTACCGACATCTTTATGTTCATCAAAACATACTCTTTAAGATATGGCAACATCATACTGAATTAGAAAATCAATTGCTTGACATCAATGACAAAATAATAATATCAAGATAGTGATCATCCTTAATCAATAATCTCAACAACCTTCTCAATATCCTCAACCAACAAACTTACTGTAATGCCAACAATCTTCATCTTAATTTATTGTAATGCCAACATGGATAGGTAGAGACATAAATTCATACGATGGATTACACAGCCCCGAATGATAATTTAAACAGGCTCATACGACAAACCAAAAATTTCGCATGACAGAAGACATAAACTCGTACGAGATTTCTCACAGAACCAGATGACAAATGATGACACAAAATTCCCAACTGGCTTGTACGATAATTCTCACTGGACCGGATGATGAAAGATAACCCCAATTTTTCTGCTAAACTGGCTCGTATGATAATTCTCATTGGACCATACGACAAAGTAGATGCCTCGTACAACAAAATAACAAACTCGTACAATAGAGAACAGAACAGAGAAAAAAATGCTTGTTTGGCAAATTTTGATTAATAAAGTTTGATGTTTTGCTTCTGTTTTCCAGTTTTAAAGGTTTGATTTTCTATTTTAGGTATGAAGACACAGAAAAATTGCGATATGATAAGTGATCTCAAGCACATTACACTACCTAAGAAAGTTGGATGAGAGATAAAAACTTTGCTTGCAAGCTTAGGTACACACCAAATAGCTAATCAGAATACGACCGCTAAGTCTCACGCAATGGATTCTCAACATCGTATTATCCGACTCCAAACGCTAATGGGGGCACGATATGGCAAGTATCTTGGGAGAGTTACTATCTCTCTTGCACAAAGATTATCCCCATTTTGGAGGTGAATCAGGTAGCTTCTAATTTAACTGGAACTAGTAAGGGATCCGTTGGGGTATAAACTCAATTAAGAGGTCTCCCATCCTTGAAAACCAAGGTTTGATAATCCCAAAGGTACGGAGGAGAGCTATTCCCGAGCACTATCATTGACTTGATTTTCATCAAATCATGTTTATTTAATAGTGGGTTGGAGTACTTGGTGTTAGCCATTCCCACTTGGGTCGTTCCCCTCTCACTGACCTTAATGTCTTAGAGTTATTAGCTCCTCGGGAGGGCAAGCCTGCTAAAGATATGCACTATTGAAAGCAAAAGATGAGTCTAGATTTCTGATCACCTAAGAAAGGTGATTGCATACTCGTTTATCATCAAAATACATAATACATGATTGTTCATTCCCTTTAGCAAAAATAAGTGTGCCTAGAAAGCTTATAGAAGACTTAAAGTTTGGTTGAGTCCTCCTAGGCAACCTACAAAATAGATACATTAGTAGTCATGATGTTTGGATGAAATGAAGCTTTGACAAGCATAATCTTCGACAATCCTCCTGCAAAAACCAATTAGGCTACCGAAAAACTCACAAACAGACCAGGGGTAACATTAGTAATAACCAAATTGAAGCATGAAAACCCTAAAATGTAATCTGTTTTGAAAACATAGAAACAACAATTCTCTCTGCTCGTACGAGGACACAAAGGAACTCGTATGAAATTTTGAATCAAACCCGGCAAAAAACCTGCTAAATTGGAAATTTGATGATGCTAAGAGGCCAAAAATGAGATTTTCGGCCCCCCGATGGGCACCAAAATGTCGTGCCTGTGAAGTGTGATACTTGCAGTTGCAACACAAAATAGTTAATAGATCATTACAAGCATGGTTAACAAATAATAAGCAAACAAATATGAACCATGACAAAGAGACCCATCGCCTCCTAAGAGATGCGAGTATGGATTTTCTCTCAGATCTGGATAAGAAATCCCAGTGACTTGACTACACCTAGACAGAGGATTTGAAATGATAATGATATGAAAAGATGAGATTGATTAAGCTAGATTGATCCAAGAGACTAATTAAGCTAATGATATGCATGATTAAGCTATGATGATGATGCAATTAAGCTAGAAAAGAGATTGATTAAGCTACATGATTCAACAATTATGCTAGAAAATGATCAAATTAAACTAAATCTAAGATACAATTTCTTATGACAACAATGCTCAAATGATATGCCTATAGTAACAATGCCTAAATTGATAATGAGATGGGATCCTTTGTGCTCCAAAATGGTGGATATTATAGGATTTCCAAGGCCAGGGGTGAGGTGGCAAGAATCAATGGTGAAGATTGAGTCTGAAGATATCAAGGGTGAAATTGGAGGAGGTTGGAGAAGAGGTTGGAGGAAGGGACACTTGTCATCTCTGTGATGAAAAGTGTCAAGGATATTTTCTCATAAAAGGGAAAGTTTCCAAGAGAGGAGACATGTGGCCAAAGTGCCATGTGTCTCAAGAAGAAAATATCCACACCATAGGAGGTTAGGATAAGGAGGTTAGAATGTGCAAGATAGGATAGGGTTAGTTAAACCCAAGGTTAGGTGGAATGGGTTAGGTTAGAGGGATGGTTAGGTTAGGTGGTTAGAAGTTAGGAGGAATGTGGGTAATTTGAATTTAAAAAGTCAAATAATAGGAAAAGACTAATTAATTCTCAACAACTCATAAATTGATTTGTTTTAATTAATTAGGGGATTAGAAGAATTGATTGAAAATGGAGGGATGAGGATTAATTAATTTGAATTAATTAATCAAAGGGGACTATGGAATGAACTTAATGAATAAATCCTTAGATTTATTAATAAGTAGATGAAAGGGAGAATTTAATCAAATTGCCTAATGAATTCAATTAAATTAGGAAGGGAGATTAATTAATTATCTTTAGACCATTTTGAGGTGTATACAATAACAATAAAGGAAATGATATATAGAGATAGAGAGAGGGATAGGTATTGTGCTAGAGAGAGATAAAGAGATAATGAGTTAGATGTGGAGTGAGAGATGGAAGAAAAAATATTAAGAGATAAAGATAGAAAGGCGAAGAAATATAGATATAGATGTTACATGTCTAAAGATAGAGGGGGGAAAGGGAAATAGAGGTACAAATGAAGATTGAATAGTGAGAGAGGAAGAGGGAGACAAATAGATATAAATATAGAGGGAGAGGGAGACATAAAGATAGAGAAGTGGAGATAGTGAAGAAGAGATAGAGAGATATAAATGAAGAGGGAGATGGAGATATAAGATATAGATGGTGAAATAGAGTGATTAAGAAATAGAGATCTAAGGATATATAGATAGACCTAGAGAGAGAGAGAGAGATAGAGATACACAAGAAAATAGAAATAGATATATACAAATAAAGAGGAAGAGATGGAGATAGAAATAGGGGAGATAGAGATATAAGGGAAGAGAAAATGAGGGAGAGATATAGATAGATAGATAGGGGGATAGGGAGGGAGCGAAGGATGGAGATAAGGAGAGAGATAGAGAGGGGTGAGATAGGGAGGGATGTTGTATAAAGGATAGATAGGAAAAGGAGGGAGATATAGAGAAGAGGAGGCAGAGAGAGGGGAAGCAAATAAGTAGAGGAGGGGGAGAGAAGAAGGGAGAGAGAAAGAGAGATGGGAAGAGATAGAGAGGGAGAAATATAGATAGATAAAGATCGTTATAAATTAAGATATGGAAGGATAAATAGGGAGGGTGTGTGGAGAGAGAGAGAGAGAGAGAGAGAGAGAGAGAGAGAGAGAGAGAGAGAGAGAGAGAGAGAGAGAGAGAGAGAGAGAGAGAGAGAGAGAGAGAGATGTAACTTTGGAAATGTAAAAGGGGTTATGGAAGGAGAGAGGAAGAGGGATAATGAGAAATAGAGATAGAGAAGGAGAAAATGAGAGAGGGAGATGAAGAGATGGAAATATAAAGATATAGGAAGTGAAATAGAGTGGCGAGAGATAGATAGATAAAGAGATAAGGAGAATGGAGAGCGATAGAGAGACATAGATAGAGCTAGGGAGGAAAAAATAGAGCATTTTTGTGTGATGATGAGAGAGATATAAACATATAGAAAGGGAGGGAGAAATAGCACGTGTGTGTGCATGAGAGAGATATGGAGATAAAGGGGGAGGCGAGGAGAGATATATAAACTTAGATAGAGAGCGAGGGAATGAAACAAAGAGAGAAACAAATAGGGGATATAGGAAAAGTAGATAGATGTAGAAATAGGAAGGAATAGGGAAGAGAGGGAGTGATAGAGAGATAGATATAGTGTGAAAGATGAAGGGGAAGAAAGAGATGTAGGGAGAGTTAAGGAGATAGAGATAGGGGAGAGATAAATATATAGAGAGGTAGAGATGAAAGGATAGAGGAACTGAAAGAGGGAGAAATAAAAACATGAAGGAATGGAAAGATAGAGATAGAAATTTATATAGAGAGAGGTCTTAAAGTTATATATTATTTTGTATGCTAATTTCTTTATAATAATTGTCCTTAATATTTATATTATATTTTATATAGTATATAAGTTAATAACAATAAACATACTATATTATATAATTAATTAATAGTGTACACAATTTGCCCTTACATGTGTTATGGTAGGTATTTCTAAAATTTTGCTTTAATTTTAATTGCAAAAATCTTTCAATATGGCTATCAAATTTGTGTCCATTTGAAATGACATTTGGGAATGTGGGATATTATTCATTTATCAATATCTTATAATTTTTGAGTTAGGCATATGACATCTTATATTTGATGAGACACGTGGCAACAAAAGCTTCATCAAACACATTAGTCTTTTATCTTATTTGGCCACTTGATATACCTAATAATCAAAACTTTAAATCTGAAAAATTTATGTTGTCTCACACTTCTTTAACTTGTACACATGTCTACACTTTAAATGAAAGCAACAAATACTTATTGCATTATAGGTGTGACTTTTGCATTGATATTTGAAGTGATAAATAGAAAACCCCTATAGAAATAAAGAAAACCCTTTGAAACTTTATCAAAACTTTGATACATTTTACAAGTTACTAGGACCAATATATAAATCATTTCCAACATTAAAAAATGGCACAATAAAATCTTGTTGCATTCCCCAAAGAATCAAAGACAACTGAAAATTAGAAAATGAAAAACTAACAAATAAAAGAAAAACAATAAGGGATCTACAAATTTAGTTGATCGACTTCACATAAGTTGCTTTTTCAATCTCTTTCTTTCTCTTGCTCTATTACATTTAATTTAGATTGTAAGTTTGAAATTTATTTTATTATATTTATTTTAAATTAAATTTCAATTTAAAATTAAAATTAAATGAACTAAATATAAAATCAAAATATTAATAACAATAATAACTAAAAAATTAATAAATGATTAAATTAAAAAGTAAAACTAATTTTTTAGAGTAAATTATTTCTAATTTTTTTATTATTATATATAATTTAATAAAAAGAAAAATAATAAAACAACTTTTAAATTTCAATCTAAATTAACAATTAAAATAAATTAAATTAAATACAAAATCTAAATCTAAAAATAATATTAATAAAAAAATAAATTAAAAAAATAAGTTAATAATAATATTGTATAACATGTAAAAATAATATTTTTAATTTCATTTTTTATCCTATCTCACCAAATAATCCCCCAAATCATCACATAAAGAGAAAGGAGGTTTTTAAAAAGTAACAATTTCCAAGCTCCACTACCTAAATTAATTATCTTACATTAAGAATGGATGAGAAGGGGCTCATTTAGGAGAAATGTTTAAAAAATACTATTTAAGAGAGATTTTACATTCACATGGTATGGTAGAGGGCAAACGATTAGGCCATAAAAAGGTAGTTGGACAAAGGAAGGGTGTCATGTCAGGTCACAAAGTATTTCAAAAGGACAGTTAGGAAGGAATGACCTGTACAATAATTTTTTCAGATTGTGTATTTATACTGTTGGCATATGTACACTCCAATGAGACATTGTAGGTGATTGAAGGTTTTGTCATTCATGGCAACCTTACAATCCTATGGCACCGGCAAGGCATTACACCAGCAAGATAGTTCACCGGCATCAACAGGTCACACTCTACACCAGCACTTAGACCACTAGCACCGACACAGAGAAAGGAAGCATACCGGCACAGAGGCCGACAAGATTTTTGATATATATATTTTGTTTATTATTGTAAAAACTTTGTAAGCCGACTTGGCAAGTTGTAAAATGACTCTTATATATAAGAGAGATCATTGTAGACATTAAGTAAGCGAGAAAAAGGAAGACATTAGGCAGACCTATTATAAGAAATATAAGTTACAGGTTTTATGTAAAGAACAGAGCAGAAACCGGTACTGGATCTGGCATTATAGATGCTATTGTAAAGTAGTACAAGATGTTGGATTTGTATAATCCACATTGTAAGTCAGTGAGACTTCCCATTGAGCAGTGAGCTCTAGGCAATTGGCCTTCCTGCATGTGCAGGCCCCTCTTGTAAGTAATATTCTCTTATTGGCTAGTAAGTGAATATTGTGGGTCACAAATCCTATCGAGGTTTTTCCCACACTGGGTTTCCTCGTTAAATCCTTGTGTCATGGTGTGTTTTTCATGTGGACGTTTTTTATTCTATTTATTGCATTATTTCTTGCATACCGGTATACTGTTATAATATGTTCTATATGTTTTAAGTTAAGAAATTCAATCCACCAATTAGATACTAATTCACCACCCCCTCTCAGTATCTGTGGGAATCCTAACATATACGGCCTGTTGTCAGCAAGGAATCAAACAAACTGGACCAGTTTGACAACCACGAATTTACCTTCCATGGCTCATTCGATGCATTGGCTTTATTACATAAAGTACAAAGTATGAATATTACAATTGGAGAAAACACTGGGAAACGCTAAAAATGAGGAAGACAATGCGGACTGTAGACACCTAAAAATGTCTCATTGATCATGTACTAATTATTCTTCTAATTAGTTAAATAATTATTTAATTATTTAATTAATTGAATTAACTATTTCTTCTAATTTCATATTTCCTCATCATCTTACTAATTATTCTATTTCATATTCTATCATCATTTAATCATTTTAACCATTTTCTAATATTAATTAAATATTTACTATTTAATTAATTCTAATCAATTCCCCAATTTAAATAATCTTTAAATAAATTAATTATTCAATTTCTATCTCTAATCATTCAACCCTCTTCTAAATATTAATTATTTAATTAATTGTGATTTAATCCTTTAAATTAAATAATCTTTATTATTTAATTAATTCTATTTCTAAAATAATTAAATAATTTTTTAAAATTATTTAATTAACCAATTAATTCTTCCATTTCCAAAATCCCCAAATTTTAATTTCATTTAATTTCTTATTTCTTCTTATTTCTTCTAAATTCAATTACATGTGCATGATTTCAAAAACCAAATTGAAAATCAAAGTTAAGTTCTAAATATATTCAAATACTAAATTGAATTAAAAAATTTAAGTATTTGATTAAATATCTCATGCAAAGATTAAATTGAAAATCTAAATCTAAATGCAAGCACATGCTAAATTAATTAATTAAATCATGTATCTCTTCAATTTCTATTTCCATCTTTAAGTTAGCTTTTTCTAAATTAAGCTCTCTGTGTCATCTTCTTTATATCCTCCAATCATTTTTTTTCTTCTTTCAGTTAGTTTTTTCTCAATCGGTTGACTCAATTAATCTATTCAATCTATTGAGTTTCACTCCTATGATCAATAGTTCAACTATCAATTTTCATACGAGCTCACCTAAGTTCCACCTCTTGATCATTCTATTCCACCTTTTAATCAATCTTTTCCAATTTTCTATAAATTGAGCATTCAATCTCCATTTTCAATCCTCCTCTTGAATCCTCCTCAATCTTGGGCAATTACTCTGAATCACGAACTTAGAATCTTTGTGTCACTTGCAGGTTACCAGTGCAATATTTGAAAGCCATCATACCACGAAGAGGAGAAGAGCAATGGAAGCAATACACGATCTTGGGATAGGGAGTTTTGATTTCATTTGATTATTTTAATTCCTATTTGCTTGATTGTGCCATTTCATTGTCTTGTTTGTTATATTCTTTGGTTAGAAGGGATTCGTGATTTCCCTTTTGCTTCTAATTGATTACTTGTTTATAAGATGAATTTTACATGCGATACATTTTGGTGAACCCGACGTGAAGTAACAACAATTTAACCTTCTTTATCTTTTTGTGTGATTTTTGCAGATTGTGCAGATTTTTCTCTTTTTTTGCAGGTTGCATGAATTTTGAGAAAAGATTTTTCCATCATGCAATCGAGCAATCATCATCACACAATTGCAGAGACAGGATCATGCATTCAACTATTTGTGGTCACACATTCATTTTGATAGGGTCACGCAATCGCCCTGTCAAGGTCACACAATTGCCCTTTCTGCATTACACATCTGTAGGGTTAATTGTTGTTAAATTTTTCTTCAGTCTATTATTTTGTCTGTTTAATTTTGCCTCAAATAGGGTTAATCTAGGATCAAATTGCTTTTATTTTATGATTTGATTATAATAGTTTGTGGCAAGAAAAGTTCAGTTCAGGATTTCAAGTGCAAGAAGGATGAAACAACAAAGGAGAGAAGCCAAACGTTATCAAAAGGTTCTCCAGGCAGAAAAATTGATACAGGATTCGGAAGAGCAACTGGCCTTTGATAGATATAATAGCTTAGTTCTTTCTTATCAAGTTAAATATGATCTAATCAATATTGAATGGATGCTTAGAGATTTGGCTAGGGCTTCACAATTGGTTATGCAAGTTCTTGATCGGGTTTAGTTTCCTTTTATTTATTTTTAATTTTTAACTTTTATTGTTGTTTGCTTTCTGTCACACAATCGCCCTGTTGGTACTATGCAATCGGTCAGTCATCATCACACATTCACTCTGTCAGGTTCACACATTCAGTTTGTCAGATTTATGCATTCGCTCTATTAGGTTCATGCATTCGGTCTATAAACATCACGCAATCGCGCAGGTATAATTACGCATTCACCTCTATAAGGTTTTGAGTTTTTGTTTTCTGTTAGTTTGGTTTTACTACTAATCTTCTATTTACAGCCTGTGGCAGATTTGCAGAGAGGATTAGATTAGTATTTTTGCATGCACACTTTACACTTCATTTTTGGTGCTTAAAATCAACAACATTTAAAATTGACATGCATGGGTAATCTCACACTTCGTTGTTGGTGCTTAAAATGAACATGGGATAAAATTGGCATGCACGTATCTCACACTTCGTTGCTGGTGCTTAAAATGAACATGGGCTAAAATTGACATGCATGGATAATCTCACACTTCTTTGTTGGTGCTTAAAATGAACATGGGATAAAATTGACATGCATGTATCTCACACTTGGTTTTTGGTGCTTAAAATCAACAAATGGTTAAAATTGACATGCATGCCTTCATATTTTGATTTGGTGTTTAAAATAGACATCCACATGTGTATCTAACACCTAAATTTGGGTTATAAAACGAACGTGAATCAGGCTGCATTAGATTAAATCATTTTTCATTTTCTTAAGGTAAATAATTTTTATTGTGTCGGGGGTGGACCTACTATTGCACTAACTGAATTTCCACCTGCCTTTGGGGTCTTGGGAGAAAGAAGGAAGGTGAAAATGACATCCAAATTTTCTTTTATTCTACATAGTGAGGGGTATCTTTGACTGGGGATTTCATCACCCCACAAAGGTACATTGAATTGGGATGCGTTGGGGATATCATATCTTCCAGCGTACTCTCGAGTGGGTTTTTTGAGCCGCTATAAAAATATACTGGTCAGGTGGCTAGAGTGTTGAGTGAATTCGACATATGTGGGGGCCTTCCTTGCACCGATAAGCTCAACCAAAGTCTTAAGTGGCTTGCTCTGAGAATCCATCGTTGGATCGGGACCCCTCGAAACCTAATACTAAGAACCAATTTAGTTGCCAAAAATCCTACATTCAGTGGTTCTGGGAGTGCGGATCATACCCCATAGATACCCTTCATGTACCTTACACTATGATACAAAAATCTCTCGGCTATAAGATCCTCAGATCTTCAGGGTAAGAGAGACTGGTATGCCCGAGAAGTGTGTGCCGTGGAGTGGAGCCAGTTTTGCTAGACTCTCTATCTATTCATTTTGTCTCAATATTTTGTAAGGGCCTCACTGAATGGTGTCCTCTATCTAGCCTAAGATTTTATTTCGTGCTTTTTTATGTATCGTTGTGCTAGACCAATATTGAGTCAATCGCTTGGGCTATTTCAAGCCCTATCCCACGTATCTCTGAATTTTCTGAGATTGTATGAAAACTACCTCAGTCAGCTATACATACCTACTAGCAATTGTTCTCAGATTTGGAAAACTACAAAACATTGTCCTACACACAAAGTTACAGAAAACAAAGTCCATTTTGAAACCGAAACTCAAAAGTCCTTACATACTTGTGACCTTAGGTAGTCTTTTACATAGTCTTTTGCATAGTCCCACTTACATCCTCATTATTGTCCTACGTCTTTTACATAGTCCCACTTACGTCCTCATTATCGTCTTAAGTCTTTGCATAGTCCCACTTACGTCCTCATTATCATCCTAAGTCTTTGCATAGTTCACACTTACGTCCTCATTATCGTCCTAAGTCTTTGCATACAGTCCTCATTCACACCTTCATTATCACCCATAGTCGTTACATAGTCCTAATTTTGAGTCCGCATTACCATCCTCATATACATCCTTATCTAGACCTCATATACGTCTGTCTTAGTTCATCATCATTTGCATAATCATCCTAGAAAGTCATACCCAAACGTCCAAAACATAATCAGAGGATCAATCAAACTTAACCTCAACTCAAACAAGTTGGTCAAGTTCAATCAAACATTGTCACATTCAGAGAAATGGAGAAAACATCTTACATGTTGTGATCCTAGGTCCAAACCAAACAAGAAAACATCATGGGTTGGGATTATATATTTCGTAGGGAAGGTGGAGGATTTATCCCTTCCATTCCTATTCCATCACCATCCATAGAAACATTAGCTCAACAAATCAAGACTTTGCAACAACAAGTGATTGACATGACTAGTCCTGACAACCATAGGGGCTGGTTAGAAAATATGATGAGAGAAGTGATGACCATGAGAGGATCAATATCAGACCAACCTTCTTCTTCTTGTGGGACCATTCAAACATGCCAACCTTCATTCTTCAACAAAATCATTCCTACCTCAGTTCAACCAACATTAGAGTCACGTAAACCTTCTTTTTCTTTAAACCCACTATATCAATCATACCAATGATATCAACCCAACAATCAAACACCTTTCAACCAAAGTCCAAATCAAAATTCACATCAATCCAACATTCAAACCTCTTTCAACCAAAATCACACCCCTTTCAACCAAATTCCAAATCAAAATTCACACCAACCCAACATTCAAACCTCTTTCAACTAAAATCAAACCACTTTCAACCAAAGTCCAAATCAAAATTCACATCAACCCAACATTCAAAGTAACTTTTTCAACCAAAATCAAACCCCTTTCAACCAAAATCAAACCTCATTCAACCAAATTCCAAAACAAAATTCATATCAACCCAACAATCAAACCTCTTTCAACCAAAATCAAACATCTTTCACCCAAAATCATACTCCTTTCAACCAAAATCAAATCCCTTTCAACCAAAGCCCAAATCAACCATATTTATCCACCATTTCATCATCCCCTAAAGTCACACAAGACCAATCTAGGCCATCTCTATCTAATAACACAACCTCCCAAGGGCTATCCATCGTACAAATCCAATCTAATTCAAGACATGATTCAAAGGATCTCATTCAAAATCTTTCTTCATCAGGCCAAAATGTTGAAACATTCCAACAATACCCCATGCATTTCCAAACTCCTTCCTCGTGTCAAGAGGATGATACAAAATCAGAAGAAATGAGTCCTGAAACAAATAAAGATCAAGAACAACCACTTCCACCCTACCCAATTTTTGATCAAGATCCCACTGACCAAGAATCTTATGATGATCCCCTCGCTCTTTTCTATTCCATTCATAATGACACCCTTTCATCTCAAGAACAAAGTGTCCTTTCAAGTCCCATCCAACATCCACCTACTAAGCAAGATCAAGACATCCCTTCCATCGTCCTTAATAATCCCTTTACGAACCAAGATCAAATCATACCTTTACCTTCATGTCCTAAACAAGATCCCATTATTTCTCCAAATCCTGATCAAGATCCCTCCATCCCTTCATCTCCCTGTCATAATCATACTTTTTGCAATACATGAAGTGAATTGCAGGATTCAATATAAAAAAAAATACATGAGGTCAATTGGTAGGCCATATAGAAAATGATGTTGTTTGTGTGACAAAGGTCTTAATGGAGAAGTGATAGCTATAAATATAATATGCATTCACTTATAGGGATACATGCATGATTGAAATTAAACCTCTAAATCAAGAAGACATTTAGGCTCCATTATCAACAGACTCATGTTATATTTTCAAAATGAGGAGAGGGAGATATAGCTATAGAAAGAGGGAGAGAGAGGGGGAGAGTGAGTGAGAGAGATCAGAAGATAGAGATAATGAGGAAGATAGAAGTATAAATGGACATGGAGAGAAGGAGAGTGGGACGTAAAGAGAGAGAGGAGAGAGGGATATATAGAGATAGAAATAAGAAGTGATAAAGAGAGGTAGAGATAGGGAGAGATATCAATTGGGTAGAGAGAGACAGAGAAATAATGAAATAAAAATAGATGGAAGAAGAAATATGGAGAGATATAGATAGAAAGGCAAAGAGATCTAGATATAGTGTTATAGGAATAGTGGGGAGAGGAAGATAGAGGTAGAAATGAAGATTGATTAGGAGAGGCTAAGGGAGAAAAATTAATATCTAGAGGGGATGGTAAATATAGAGACAAATAGAGAGATAAAAAGAAATTGATAGAGAGGAAGGAGGATATATAGAGAGATATATATGGTGAGATAAAGTGAAAGAGAGATAGATATAAGAAGATATAGAGAGGGGGGGGGGAGAGAGAGAGAGAGAGGGGGGGGGATTATAAGGTAGATATAAAGAGGGAGAGATAAAGAGTATTATAAGGTAGATATAAAGGGATAGATCGAGGGAGGGAGAGAGAGAGAGAGAGAGAGAGAGAGAGAGAGAGAGAGAGAGAGAGAGAGAGAGAGAGAGAGAGAGAGAGAGAGAGAGAGAGAGAGAGAGATGAATGTAGTTAGATATGGGAAGAGAAAGGGAGAGCGAGGTAGAGATAGAAAGATCAATAGGGGGATAGGTAGGGAGTGAGGGAGGGAGGGAGAGAAGGGGAAAGATAGTGAGGATGGGAGAGAAAGGGAGAGAGATAGGTAGAGGAAGAAGAGAGAGAAGAGGAGGGAGAGAGGGAGAGGGAAAGAAAGGGAGATATAGATAGAGGGTAAGAGATAGAGAGGGATAGGGAAAGAGATAGGGAGGGAGATAGGGAGAGAGATAGGGAGAGAGATAGAGAAATAGAGGTATAAAAAGATATGAAGATGGACAGAGAGAGGTCTAGATAGAGAGAGATAACGAGGGAAGAAAAAAGAGGGAGTTAGAGAGGAGAGAGAAATAGAGAGACTGAGATAAAGAGTAGGAAAGATGGAATGAATAAGTTAGAAGTATAAATAATGATACAAATAGTTATGAATTAAATTAATTCTAATTAATTTTAATTTAATTATGTGTAATTCCATAAAAATACATAAATAATTAAAATAAAATTCAAACTTAAATCTAAATAAATATCAAATCTAATAAAAAGATAAAAAAATCAATTCTTAATTTTATGATTTATTTAATTCAACTTATATATTTTTAATTACTTTTAATTATTGGTGTTTTCATTAAAAGACATAATTAAAAAAAATTGAACTTAAATATAAATTAAAATCAAACCTATTAAGAAGATAAAAAGAAAATTCATAATTTACTATTCCAAACACGACTGAAATTAAACCTTTGAATCGGGAAGATAATCAAACTCCATTACCAACAAGCTAATGTTATGTTTGAAATTTAGGGAGAGAGGGGGAAGAGAGAGAGGGTTGGGGTAAGTAGGTAGAAATTAGGGATAGAGATGGAGATGGAGATGGAGATGAATATGGAGAGGAGAGGAGAGGATAGGAGAGGGAGAGATTGAGAGAATGAGATGAGAGATGGAGAGATATAGGGGTACCGTGGAGAGATAACAAGATAGAGACAAAAGGGATAGATGGAAGAAGAAATATGGAAAGATATAGATAGAGGAAAAGAGATATAGATATAGAGATTTAAGAAGAGAAAGAGGAGTGGGGGGAGGAAGTTAGAAGTAGAGTCGAAGATAGAGGGAGAGAGGAAGAGGGGGATAAATAGATAGAAAGAGATATAAAGATAGAGAAATAGAAAGATAGGGAGATAGGTAGGAAGAGATAGAGAGATATAGAGGGAGTGGGGGAGATAGAGACATATAGATGATGAGATAGAGTATATAGAGATAAAGATATAAGGAGATATAAAGAGAAGGGGGAGGGAGGCAAAGACAAAGACACATATAAAGAGATTAACAAACAAAATAGAAGTAAAGACAAAAAAAGAGAGAGGAAGAGATAGAGAGAAATAGGGGGAGATAGAGGGAGAGATAAAGAGGATTATAAGGTAGATATAAAGAGAGAGAGAGAGAGATGGTAACATATCATAGATAAAGAGATTAATAGATAAAGAGAAGTAGAGACAAAAAAGAGAGAGGAAGAGAGGGAGAGATAGAGAGAAATAGAGGGAGGGGTAAAGAGGAATATAGAGGTAGAGACAAAGAGATAGATGAGGGGATAGGGAGGGATCAAGGGAGGGATCTAGATAGAGAGATAAATGGGGGGATAAGGAGGGAGTGAGGGAGGGAGAGATGTGGAGAGAGAGTGAGGGGAGATAGGGAGAGAGAGGTAGAGGAGGAAGATAGAGAGAGAGGAGTGGGGGAAAGTGAGGGAGCGAGACAACTCAATATATGGAGGGAGAGGGGGAAAGGGAGATATATGGATATAAAGATGGAGAGGGATAGGGAAAGTGATGTTAATATATATATTTGAGAGTCTCAAGTCTATATATGAAGGGACCTTATATATCCATAGGGAAGCCTCTAGCCTATTTATTGATGAAGCTTAAAAATTGTCGTAGGAACTGAGAAAACCCTAAATCTATAAATAATCAACTCTGATTTAATTGATTTGTATGTTTCCTAAACAATTTATATATTAGATATATAAATATTAAAAGCACTCTATATATTAATAACATGTATAATATTTATATACTAAACAATTTTATTTGAGTTTATTAAATAATTTATAATATATTATAATATTATGATATAATAATTAATATAATTATTAAAAAATTAATTAATTTTATAATAATAATAATACAATCAAATTTTATTATCTTATATTGTTTAAAAATAATTTAAATAATATATTATGTAAAATATGTAAATATTATATATATTAATTATATCTTACATTTTATGTGTATTTAATACGCTTTCCTTCTGACAAAACTACATGAGTTAATGATCGAATGGCTACGGACAATGCAATCGTCTTGCATGCCTATCAATAAATGTGAGTCACTGATTTTGAGATTTCTAGTTAAGGATAAGAGTTTCATTTGGATAGAATAAGGCCCTAAAATGCTATAAAGAAGGCAAATGAGGCTCTGCTAAAAGCTTCCTCAAATGCCTTTAGCCGAAAAGGCCACAGCCTACACCAAATCCTCCTTAAATTTAGAGGTTTTTTAGCACAGCATTCGCTCCTACTATTTTGGCACAGCTATTGCTTCCCAGCATTTCCCCCATTTTGACTGGGATCCCCACATGGCCTACCTGGCAGCCATGTTGCATGATGTGGGGCTAACGTCGGAGGCGTTTGCGCTGACTTGGATGTCGTTCGAGTTCCAGGGTAGCATCTTGGCCCGGGAGTTTCTGTTGAAGGAGGGCGTGTCGCCACGTGTGAGTGACACGGTGGCAGAGGCCATCTTCAGGCATAGAGATCGGATACAATTGGACGGAGGTGCCACGTGTGGACATTCGCCCGAGGGTGTTTTGCTTATCTTAGGGACCCATTTGGATGTCTACGGGGCATTTGCGCCTCTCATACATGTGGACACTATTGATGACATGGTCGTTAGGTTTCCTAGAGCTGCATTTGGTAATGTATTTGCTGATTTAGTGGAGGAAGAGGTGAAGGTGAAGGTGAAGGTGAAGGTGTTTCCGCTACGGTAGTGCAAAGTGGTGGTCTAGATAAATTTAGAAATAATAAAGTGTGTATATGGTGAAAATGGATAACAATAATAACAATATTGAAAGACTAAAATGGATTCAACCACTAAACCCTAGCCTAACAATGAACAAAGATCCACCATAACATATGAAGATAACCTAAGACAATGCAAAATAACTCAAAATCACAAAGATTATACCATCACATGTCCACTAGGGTTTTGATCTCCATTCTTCCTATCTCCATTGATCTTGCTTGATATACTTGCTCTCAGATTTTTGTATGCACAAGAGCTCAACAAAGAACGGAATGTGGTTGCAAGTAGAATTGTAGTCTAGTCAATTGATCAAGTAGTTAGGCATGTCTCATTAGGGATTAGGGTTTGACAATGAAGAAAGCATCTCCTTAAATAGAAGACACAATATGAAATGGAGGGTTAAGATTGAGAGGTGTAAAAAGAGAGGTTGGCTAGGATTAGAGGGTAGGTAGAGGAAATACCAAAATAATGAAAGGGGTAGGTAGTGTAGGAATTAAGAGATGAATGACATGTGTCATGTGTAGAAAAAGATAATGAATTAATTAAATAAATAAAGATTTATTTAATTAATAGAAGAAGTAGGACAATTAAATAAATAAAATATTTATTTAATTTAGGAAAGGGATAATTTAAATAAATAAATGTATTTATTTAAATGAGAAATAAGGCTAGAAGAGGATAAATGAATTAATTAAATAAATAAAAATTTATTTAATTAATAGAAGAATTAGGCTTAGATAATTAAATAAATAAAATATTTATTTAATTAGACATGACAATTTTAGGTGTCTACATTTTGCCCCTCTTTGAGACAATGCGGCTTGTCGCGTTGTTTCAAAGAAAAATAAGATGAACTGATACAAAGTTGCCCCAGAATAAGGAATTATATGCCCCCTCGAGAGATTGGATGAAAAAGTTTGGAAAGAGTGCAGACAATCTCTCGATAAGAAAGACGAGATAGAATGGACTGATTGGATAAAGTGACAAAGTCACAGGATGAAGAATACTGACTCGGGAAATGAAGGCCAGGGCTAGGGTAGGCTATAAGATAGACCACGGGTAAAAGACATCCTCATTGTCATCCACACCCTTAGAAGATCACAGTGCAGAGCGAGAAAAGAGCAACAGCAGTCAGCAGCGATGGCATTCATTCATAGATTCGACCGTGTCCGCCGATTCCAGCGACCAGTCGATGCAGGAGAGCCGGTAAGTACCCGAAAACCTCCTCGTACTTTCACGCATTTCGAGTTTTGTCATAAATGCATGTTTAGGAGCAATAAATGCGCTAGGAATAAGATATTTAAAAAGTGCAAAAACGCGCAACCGCGTCTGTGTCAGCGCCAGACGCGTCTGTGTCCAACAGGCGCATCTGTGTCGGGTCCAGGCGCATCTGTGCGTGGAACTGCGTTTGTGTTGAATGCGGACGCGTTTGTGAAATGTAGCAGTGTCTGTGCTTTATAGGAGCGTTTATGTCATGTAGGGACGTCTGTGTTCCCTGGTCGCGTTTGTGTTTGGCATAGGCACGTTTGTGTTCATAAAACGCGTCTGTGTTTCAGAAGCGCGTTTGTGCAGTCTATAAGCGCGTTTATGAGTTAAAAGCGCGTGTGTGTTGTAAAAGTGCGTTTGTGTGTTTAAATGCATGGTTTTAGTCTTTCAGGTCAAATCGGCAGTTCTGTGATGAACATACGCTGTCGATTGGATAAGCTGCTGAGAGGATACACTCAAGCAGGTCCTCTAGGAAGATTAGGATAGATCAAGGCACTTTGTGATGAACAGGGAGCACCAAGATAGGCAGCACTTTGTGATGAACAGGGAGTGCGAATGTGAGTGACACTTTGTGATGAATAGGGAATGTCCTACACGTAGTACTTTGTGATGAACAGGGAGCACTACTTAGGGTAGATAGCAACACTTTGTGATGAACAGTGAGTGTCACTAGAATAGATAACCAGAGGCATTTAGGTAGCAAGTAGCATTTTGTGATAAACAGTGAATGCCACGATAACTGACATGATTGAGTTGCTTGACTGCATGAGTATTTGCCGATGTTAGAGTCACGGGAGAGATTCCCATCGACTCAGAGACTGCAACCAGAGTTGTCGATCCAGGACATGATTTCCATTGAGGAGATGGGTCTCACACATATGCTCTATGTGCCCGAGTTTCGGGCAAACATGGGGTTGCTGACTGCGTTGGCCGAGAGATGGCACTCAGAGACATGCACGTTTCACCTGCCGATGGGTGAGATGACAGTGACATTAGAGGATGTATATAGGATTCTGCATGTTCCTATTGATGGAGAGTTGATTCCCTACGACCGTGACGGTGACAGGGAGGCATTGAGACGGGTTTTTCAGGATCCTGAGTTGGAGATGCGAGCAGGTCATGTAGCCTGGGACACCATGACTGCCACAGGATTAGCACTACCGGCAGTTGTTGGGGGAGTCATCAGTGGATATTTGTGTCCAGACAGGGCCACACGAGGATTGGCAGTGGGCTGGGGAGGGGCCTTGGAGATGCTGATGGCAGAGCACACTAGGTATGCATGGGGGCCATGTGTCCTGGCACATTTGTATTATGAGCTGCATCAGTTTGTGTACCACGGATCAGTGGGTTTGGGCTGCGGCGTGACTCTCTTGCAGGTGTGGGCCTATGAGCACCTTCCCATCACACGGCCCATTCATTTTAGAGGCAGAGGACAGGGACAGAGTTTTGTGCACCTGTATGACATGATCACATCCCAGCCTCGGATTGGGAGATTGGAGCATTGGAGGCGAGTCATTGATGATATTGACATGGTGATCTGGAGGCCGTACTTGGGGTGCGAGGAGTGGGAGGACGATGCCTTGGAGCTACCATATGTGTTTAGGAGCAGGTATCTGATGGGGCGGACGCCCTATATTCTAGAGAGGCAGCTGGTAGACAGGGTGTGCAGGCAGTTCGGGCGGATTCAGTGGATGCCACGAGGCTCGGGCATGTATGCCCAGACGGTCAGAGATCAGGTGCAGTTTGGCCCACTGTTATCATATGATCAGGCAGTGAAACAGTTAGCTGAGATGATGCCGATGCCATGGGACATGTGGCCAGAGGTAGATGATGCAGGGATGGACGCAAAGTACTCTGCGTATTGGGCAGAGCATCCATTTCCCAGATTGATAGATCCGGCAGAGCCACTGGATGGAGAGGGTGGAGGAGAGGATGATGATGGAGGAGGGGATGGAGGTAGGGGCTGGCGGAGGCGGAGGGGAGTGGTGGGAGAGAGGCAGGTGGCACCTTGGAGGGAGGGAGGACAGGAGAGAGCAGCTCCGGTGGTGAGAGGACGGGGTGGACTGCCCCTATAGGTGCCAGCAGCACAGGGTCCCAGAGAGGGACAGAGACAGGTGCAGCCAGAGGGACAGAGACAGGTGCAGCCACAGGTACCTATACAGGCACAGGGACAGGTGCAGGCAGAGGTTGAGGGACAGGCACCTGTAGAGGAGGAGCCACAGGCAGAGGCGGAGAGCGGAGACTCTGAGGAGGATGAGGTGGTGAGGCTGCGGGAGATCTGCCAGGGCCAGGCAGATGAGATTGAGGATTTGGTGCGGGAGAGGAACCACCTCAGGATCAGGGTCCGAGACACAGAGCGGGAGAGGGATTAGGCCATCCAGAGATACACAGAGGCCGAGACAGCTCTGAGGGCAGGTAGGCGAGCAGCAGAGGATGCAGGGGCAGGCTACGCATATGTTCTGCGAGCCGGAGAGGAGATCGCCTACTGGAGGGATCTATACTATGCAGCCGTGCCAGCAGATCAGCGGGCTAGGAGCTTCCATAGATCGTCGCGCACAGCGACAGCTACGGGAGGGAGCCGCAGGAGATAGGCATCCAGCGGTGGGGTCATGGGGCCTCCACCACCACCAGAGAGACAAGGGGATCCTGGGGCGGGACCATCTACAGCTCAGACTCCGTCGAGGCCAGGCGGCTCCGAGGGAGGGAGTTCCTCATAGCTATAGTGGGCTCCCTATGTATCAGTATATGTATCATTTTGTATTGTAGACACCTGCGGGTGATTCTTTGTAGCCAGATGATTCTTTTGACATCATTGTATCATGACACTTTTTTTGATTATATATGAGAGATGATCCATTTTTTTTTGTGGTAGCTATATGCATGTGTACCTTATGTGATGAGATGTTCTTATGTGATACGGATGCTTATATGATGCAATGCAATATATCTTTGTTCTTTTATGTTGTATATGAGATGCATGATGCAAATGTGAATGTATGTAATGCAAATGAATATGATAATGCAAATGATTATTTACATAATGAAAATGTAAGATGTGCTAACATGTGTTGTATGCAGGATGTGATGCAATTGTGATATCTATATGTATGTATGAAATGCTTATATGTGGTGATGTAGGTGTAACTATATGAAATGCAAATGTTTTTGGTGTGTCATCATACTCAGTCATGTGATAGCAGGCTACACGGACTCGAGAAGGACGATGGAAGTCAATCAAGAAAGGGGGATGGAAGACAGAAGATATGAACGTGAAAGAGCTTCTTGTGCGTTATCATCATTGAGCTTTATTATGGCAGAATAGGTTATGACAATCAAGGCATTTGTTTGACCCAGAAAGTCATTGTACTTGTTTGCATGGAGATAAGACAGTCACAAACAAGGAATGCCCCAGTTCATACTAGACTCACAGTGTCCTCATATCCTTGGACAAGTCATAGCATTACTAAAAGACAATCCACAGACAGCAAATGCAAATAGGTGACGATACCCCATCCTCGCCTTTCTAGTCAAAGACATCCTGGAGATAGAATCTCTAGTCAGAGACATCCTGGAAAAAGCTAAAAGACATGTCACCAAAAAGATGAAATCAAAAGAAAACCAAGACTCGACACCAACATCCACTATAGTCCTCAAGTTTAGTGTCTCTTGTCACTTGTATAAGTCTTATTCGATTGTGGTCACAATGTTCACTTTCACAAAAAGGATAGATAGCACTAAACCATATGTTGTCTGAGTCTGTTGAAGGATTTGATTTTGTTGAAGCCCATTGTTGCTGCTGTGTCTCATTTGAAACTGACTGAATCCATGAAACTGATACCTTATTGCGGAGAAGATGAAACTTTATTGTGGATCTGTGATGCCAATGTTGCTTTATTGCGGATTGTGCGCAAATAGACTTGAAGGAAGCTGGAAGAAACTGTACTCCTCGAAACATGTGATATTCTCAGTTCCACACCCATTACTAGACGTAGGAATTGGCCGTAGTCACAGATAGGATCTGATTTATTATGGATGGAAAAGGGAGTGAAAAGGGAGGGTTATGGATGGCTAACCAATCTTAGGTAGATCAATAACAAGCCATGATGGGAATGGGTAAGTTTATTGTGAGTGAATAGGTTGTGAGTGTGTGCAAAATGAAAGGATGAAAGAGAATCTTGAAGGAGGGAGGAGCAAAGTCCCTACGCATGGCGCTGGTGACCCAGTTTTCACCATGGTACTTGCCCAGGGCGCCACCGAAGTGGTTTTCACCATTGGACGAAATTATTTCTCTTTACTTTTTCCGATTTTTCAATTTTTTTGTTGTCACAAGGCGCCTGTTTGCCAGGTTTTCACCAAGTAACGATTTTTTTTGTTTTATAATTTTTTTGTATTTTTGCAATGTTTTTGATTTTTTTTGTATTTTTGCGTTAAGATGCTCTGAAAAGCTATGTGTAGAACCTGCGAAGGTGCATGCTGTTGATAGGATCCTCTAAAGGTTCACCTTCTGTAGTAGAGAGCTGATATGCCCCAGATCCATATGCTGCTGTGATGATGTAAGGACCAAGCCAATTTGGTTCGAACTTGCCCTTCTTATCTCTGTCTTGCTGATTTTTGGGGTTCTCTCTGAGGATTAAGTCACCTACCTCAAATGTGCGAGGCTTGACCTTGTGATTGTAACTGCGACTCATTCGTTGTTGGTAAGCCTTGAGATGATTAAAAGCAGTGTGTCGTCGTTCCTCCAGCAGTTCTAGTTCTTGTAAGCGGGAGACCCTGTAGTCTTCATCGTTGATTATGTTTCTCAAGGAGACCCGTAAAGAAGGTAGCTCGACCTCAATAGGCAAGATGGCTTCAGCGCCGTAGACAAGTGAGTAGGGTGTAGCTCCTGTAGGTGTGCGGACACTGGTACGATAGGCCCAAAGTGCGGGATTGAGTTGGACATGCCAGTTACGGCCAGCGTCGTCGACTATCTTTTTAAGTATTTTGAGAATTGTTTTGTTAGACGCCTCAGCTTGGCCATTACCTTGGGGGTAGTATGGTGTGGAGAAACGGTGAGAGATATGGAAGCGCTCACAGAGTTCACGAACATCCTGGTTCTTGAAAGGACGCCCGTTATCGGTGATAATGGAAGTAGGAATCCTGTATCGGCAAATGATGTAGTTCAGGATGAAAGTAGCGATTTGTTTCCCAGTAACTTGTGTGAGAGGCACAACTTCAATCCACTTTGTGAAATACTCTGTGGCTGTGATAATGAATTTATGTCCATTGGAAGAAGGAGGGTGAATCTTGCCTATGAGATCGAGTCCCCACTGACAAAAGGGCCAAGGAGATGCAAGTGGCTGTAGTTCTTGTGCTGGTGCATGTATAAGCTCTCCATGAATTTGACACTGCTTACACTTCTTGACAAACTGATATGCATCTTTTTCCATAGTAGGCCAGTAGTATCCAGTCCTGATGAGTTTCTTGGCCAAGGTAGGACCACTAGTATGCGGACCACATATCCCTTCGTGCACTTCTCGTAACGCAATCTGAGCTTCGTCACTCTCTAAACATCTAAGAAGGGTGCCATCTAGACCTCGTCGGTATAGGATATCAGCTAGGATAACGTATCGGGAGGATTGGCGAATGAAAGTGCGGCGTTGGTTGTTCGATAGATCGAGAGGTAAGATATTGTCGCGAAGGTATGTGAATATGGAACCATATAACTGGGATTCAGGACCAACAACACATATCATTTCCATAGGAGTGATCTCATATGACGGAATCAGCAGGTTGTCAACCAAGAACTCATAGCAAGTCTCATTTTGTGGTAGATCAATGAGCGAAGCAATTGTAGCCATGGCATCAGCAGCGCGATTCTGTTCTCTTGGTATCTGTTCAAACTCTATCTTTGCAAAGTGCTGTTTCAGATCATCTACCAGTTGTTTGTAAGGCATTATCTTTTCATCTTTTGTTTGATAATCATCAGTTGCTTGACGGATGACAAGTTGAGAATCCCCAAAAACACGAAGTTCTTGGATCTTCCACGGAACTGCAATTCTTAACCCAGTTGTTAATGCCTCATATTCCGCTATGTTGTTGGTGCAAGGAAATGATAAGCGGTATGACTTTGGTATAGAATCGCCTTGGAGAGTTATAAAGAGTATACCCGCTCCTGCTCCATGCTGTGTATGAGCCATCAAAGTATAGTTGCCATGGCTTTGCAGGTGATATTGTTAGAATGGACTCATCTGGAAATTCTGACTGTAGAGGAACATCATCTATCATGGGAGCATCTGCCAGTTGATCTGTGATGGCTTGTCCTTTTATGGCTTTTCTGTCCACGTATTCAATGTCGAATTCACTCAAAATCATTACCCACTTGGCCAGTCGCCCAGTAAGTGTAGCTTTGTTGAGAAGATATTTTAGTGGATCAATTCTGGCAATCAACTTAGTCTTGTGAGTGAGCATATAATGTCGTAATTTTTGTGAAGCAAAGACCACAGCAAGACATGCACGCTCAATTGGAGTGTAATTTAGCTCATATCCCACCAATGTGCGACTGATATAGTAGACTGCTTTTTCCTTGCCGTCAGGTATTTGCTGTGCTAGGAGTGCCCCCAGTGCTGTTGGAGTAGCTGATATGTAAAGTAGCAATGGTTGATCTGGAATTGGTGGCATCAAAACTGGTGGGTTCAAAAGATAGTCTTTGAGTGCTTGAAAAGCCTGTTGACAGTTCTCATCCCATTTGAACTTGATGTTTTTGTGTAGCAGGTGCTGGAAAGGATTGCACTTATCTGCAAGTTGTGCTATGAATGTTCGTATGGACTGGAGTCTCCCTTGTAAAGACCGAAGTTGACTGATATTCTTGGGTGGCGGCATGTCCAAGATAGCCTTGACTTTTGCTGGATCAGCTTCTATTCCTCTTTTAGACACAATGAATCCTAGGAGCTTCCCGGAGGTTACTCCAAAGACACATTTCTTTGGGTTTAATCTTACCTTGTATTTTTCCAGCCTATCAAAAGCAACTGAAAGTATGTCCAAGTGTGTATTTCTATCTATTGATTTAACCAAAAGGTCGTCAACATAATCTTCCACCATTACATGCATGAGATCATGGAAGATAGTAGTCATAGCTCGTTGATACATGGCACCTGCATTTTTCAGCCCAAAGGGCATGACATTCCAGCAGAAGGTTCCCCATGGACAAGTGAATGATGTTTTATGTTGATCTTCAGGTGCAATCCTGATCTGATTATATCCTGAGAATCCGTCCATTAAAGATAACATCTCATGGCCTGCTGTGAGATCAACAATTAAATCAATGCTTGGTAATGGGAAATCGTCCTTTGGACAAGCCTTGTTGATATCCCTGAAGTCTGTACATATTCGGATGCTGCGATCTAGTTTGCTAACAGGTACTAAGTTGGAAATCCATTCAGGATAATCAATTGGGCATATGAATCCGACATCCAGTAATTTCTCCAGCTCTGCCTTGACTAATAATGCCATTTGTGGATGCATTTTCCTCAATTTTTGTTTTACTGGTTTTGCCCCCGGTTTGACTGTTAAATGATGCATTACTAAATCGGGGTCTAGTCCAGGCATATCAGCATAAGACCATGCGAAGTTGACTTGTCGTTCCTTAAAGAAGCTTATGAACCTTGCTTTCTCGGCCTCTGTCAATGATTGAGCCAAAAATATGTTATGTGGAACCTCTGTTGTACCAATGTTTGTCTTTATAGTCTCCTCTACCAACATGGACGATTTTTCCTCGTATGATGCTGGGAGAATGTCAAGCCTTCCATCTTCGGGAACCTCAGAGAGGTTTTCACCCTCAGATACGTCCTTTCTTTTTACTTTTTTAGAGTCAGATAGCGCCACAGTGTGGTTTTCGCCATAAGACCCTTGTTTTGTTTTTATTTTCACATTTTTGCGACTAGAAGGCCCGACACCCTCACCAAAGTATGCCATGTTATTAAGCTCTATGGCGTATCCTGCTTTATGGTCTCCAAGAGGAAGATCATCACGAATGCCAAGATAATCGACTATAGCTTCATCATTTTGAAATGTATCAAGCTGTGCTGGTCCATCCTGATCCCAGTCAATGAGTTGGGGGTGAACGAGGGGAAGGTCTTTAGTGTTTTCAGAGTTCGCAAGGCTAATAGTGAAGATGTGGTTATATTCAGGTATGTCAAGATAGTCATCGAGGTCGTCAATGGCACTCTCCTCATCAGTTTCGATCGTGAGTGAGTCCAAATTATCATCACTAGTAGCACCCTCAGGGACAGGTGTCCTCATCCTATGTGATCTTGACCTAGGGCCTTGAAACGAAGCTTGTGCGGGATCCTTATGGGTCGGTTCTTGACCAACTCTGAATTTCTTGTAAAACTCCTCCTCCTCTGCAGGTTCCTCTGGCTCTCTAAATGTCTCGTTGAGCTCATAGTCGCTGGAGGATTTGTTTGAACCCCATTCCCATTCGTTGGAATCTGTACAATAGTCATCTTCTTGTTGAACTTCAGCCACTTTGACTCGCCATATCTGTTTTGTTCTTTTATTGTGAATCTTGGGATTTAGAAAACCAAGCCCCTTGGAGCGTTCCCTTCTTGTAGTTAGCTCAGGTTGTAAAGGCTCCATGACACCTTCTTTGCGTAGTCCAAGAGGGCTTTTTCCATCATACCCAAATCTTTGTAGAATTTTGAAACCTTTGCCATAGTTCTCACAGGGTATTATAATTTGATCATGTGTATCCTCTTTAGCGTCCTTATATAGCATTTTATATAAATTTTCTTCCTCTAGTTCGCCCCATTTTTGAAAGACGGTAGGATCCCATTTGAGTAGCATGATGGAGATTTGCTTATTAGGATGTGGCCTCCCATATTCCTTGGGAGAGGTCATGACTTGTCGTAAGAACATTGTTTGATTCAGAGTGTATTCTCCCATGCCTTTGTCTTGAAACTTGGCTCTAAGTTCACCTTGTTTGGATGTCGAGGGCTTTAATGACTCAGGATCGATATATGCTGAAGAAGGAGTAGCCTCACGATTGCTGGGAATGATAGTCTCAGTATGTGATCTCAAGTTATTGCAATATATGAATGGATTTGGATCACCATTGACCGTTACCTCGACTCCATTATGAGGAAACTTAATGCATTGGTGGTATGTTGATGGGACTGCCCTCATTTCATGAATCCACGGACGTCCTAGCAATATGTTATACGTAAGGTCTAGATCCAGGACTTGACAAACCACGTCCTTTGTGACTGGCCCTATTCTTAGTGGTAAGATGACCGTGCCCTTGGACGAACGCTCTTCATCATCATAAGCCTTAATAGTGATTTGGTTTGTAGAATTTACAGCTTTGTCAGAATATCCCAATTGTCTGATGGTGCTCAATGTACAAATATTAAGACCTGCTCCTCCATCTATCAGGACTCGCTTTATTTGGTGTTTATGTATGAAGGCTTCAATATGTAGAGGTGCATTATGAGGCTGACTTATGGAGGCGTCATCGGCTTCTGTGAATGTGAGGGAGTGTGGAACGGATAGGTATCCCACCATGGCTTGAAACTGGTCCACGTTCAGATCAGTAGGGACAGTAGTGTCTCTCAAGGTTTTGTCAAGGACAGCTTTATGTGCAGGAGATATACGCAAGAGCTCAAGAATAGAGATGAGTGCGGGTGTTTTCCCTAATTGCTCTACAAGGTCGTACTCAGGCTTAGTTGACGGAAGATTGGTATTCTTAGTAGAGGTACCTGGCAATGTGATCTTACCTCGACGGGTTGTAACATGACATTCAGAGGTAGATGCGGACGAAGATCCCACACCTTTTAGGACAATTTTAGGTCACTGAGGAGGATTCTCAGGATTTTTATTTTTGATAGTAATGGTAGAAATATGATTGTCCATTGAGATGTGATTAATAGTGGAATCATAATTGTAAGATGCTCTAGTGTAATTGGCTTGATCATCTGTGACTTTGCCTTTTCCTTTGTCATGTTTTGGGAATGGTTCCTTAAACACCTCATGCTCTTGATTAGATGAATGTCCCTCAATCTCAATATCTCCTCTGTCAATGAGATCTTGTACAATGTTTTTCAATCGATGGCAATTACTTGTCTTGTGACCCTTGCTCTTATGAAAATCACAATATTCATCATCATTCCACCAATTCGGTTTTACCTTTGGTTCATATGGAGGAAAATCTGGGACCGTGATCACTTTGTTTGCTACAAGCTTTTTGAATACTGATTCAAGTGGTTCTCCCAATGGAGTGTACTTCCTTCGTGGTTTTGAAGTTGTTTGATTGTTCACTTGATTGTTGGTAGAACTTGATCCAGAAAAGATGAACTTTGGTCTCACTGTATTGGCATCAACAACACCATCATTAACCGTGTTCTTGTTCTTGTTCCAAAATTTTGGTTTGTCCTTTCCTTTGAAGTCCTCTTTGTTTTCTTTGAATAGCTTGATAACTCCTTGTTCAATTAAGACCTTTTCTGTTGCTAGGCCCTTTTCAATGAAATCCTTGAATGTGGACAAACAAGCTTTCCTAAGATCATAGCCAATAGCTTTGTTAACATTTTGTGTGAACATCTCCACCATTTGTTTTTGCGGGATTTCGCAAGAGCATCTGCTAGCTAAGTTTCTCCATCTTTGTAAAAATGTTGCGAAAGATTCTCCTTCCTTTTGTTTCGTGTTGCACAAGGTAGTAACTGAGACATCTGTTTCAATGTTGTAAGAGAAATGTTGGATGAATGCCTCTGCCAAGTCGCCCCATGACTTAATACCGGGAGGTAATTGAGAAAACCATTCCATAGCTTGATCTCCTAAGCTCTGTGGGAACAACCTCATCAAGTATGTTTCTTCTGCGGCTACCTCAATGCAAGCTGTGAAGAATTGTCTTATATGTGCCTTGGGGTCTCCTCTCCCTCTATATTTGTCAAATTTTGGTGTTACAAAGTGCGGAGGAAATGGAGGCATTGGAATGCTCTTATCAAATGGATAAGGGCATATATCTCTCATAGTATATGTGGGTTTTGATGTGCCCATGTCTTCCACTTTCTTTTGTAGATCTCTAATTTGTTGCTCCAAATTATTTTTGGGAGGAGATTGATTTCTTGTAGCATACCCCATGTTTGAAACACCCATTTGAGGAGGAGCTTGTTGCATGTATGGATGATACTGATCGTAAACATGTCCATATGGAGGTCTATATTGTTGCGACATGTATGGAGCACTTGGCATAACTTCTTGTTGAGGGACCCCATATCTGTTTTGTGTATATAAACCATATTCAATAGGCCTTTCATTTTCCATTGTGTTGCCCCCAATTTTGGCATGAGGTCTCCTTGTGTCAAAATTTTGAGGAAGTCCTTGAGTATCCATTTGTCTTGGTTGACCCATATCTTGAGCATGTGTTTGAGCATAGGGCCTCCATGATGGTCTTTGAGTGTAAGTATCATACATTTGAGCTTGTGTATGTGGGATTGCTGGTTTCTGAAGCAAAACTGATGGTGACTCTGGCATCATATTATTTGGTCCTCCACTATTAGGTTGAGTTTGTTGTGAAGGTCTACTTTCCATAAGTTGAGATAAGTCAAAATCATGTGGTATTTTGGTGCCACTTTGTGCCATCATTTTTAGGAAATATTGACGATCTCTCCTCATTATCTCTTCAACCAATCTATTGAATTGAGGATCCATTATAGATTCTTGTATGTCTGCTGATAGTATTGAAGAATTGTCAACATTGTCATTGTGTGTAGCATTGTTGTTTATAGCGTTTGCGCTTTCCACATTTGGATTGTGTCTATAAACATTCATGTCTGGTAATGTAGTGTGCTCAGGATTGTAGAAGACATCATTGTCATACTCATAAGAACTCATGTTTACGGATTCTTGAGCTTCTTTGACTATTCTCCTAGATTTTTGAAGGCGGGTTTCAACCATGAACTAGATGTTTGGCAATATGTGAGAGACTAGACGAAGAATGAAAAGAGTATGGAAGACCAAGAGTTGTATGGAGTGTAAATGAATCTTGAGGTGTACTTGCAATGTCCAAAGTGTAAGACCAAGTATGTAAGTAGTAGAGTAGGTGTGACTTCCAAAGAGAGGATAGTTTCTCTTGATGAGGTAAGCTGACCTTGACTCTAAGTAAGACCAAATGAGACCCAAAGGTAAGAAACCTTGATGAGGGACCACTTAGCAAAGTGTAGTTGTATGTAGTGTGTTAACAAAGTATGATGAGGACAAGCAAGTGACCTTTTGACTCAAGTTTAGACAAGTATGAATGTAAAATGAGATTTGAAGCAATGATGGACTATGTGAGACCTTAGAACAGGCTGAATGCTAGATGAAATCTGAAGAGACAACCTAGGAAGCTCAAGTATGCCGAAACTGATTTTCTTTGTTTGTTTGACTGTTAAAATTTTCAAATCCTGACACAGACGCCTCTATATACTTCACAGACGTGGTTTTAAGACACAGACGCTACTCTGTTTGACGCAGACGTGATTCTGAGATTTTCCTGTTGATGTTTGCTGGGACTGTAACAGTTTTTGCAATTGTGGACACAGACGCGCCTGTATACTTCACAGACGCGATTCCCATACACAGACATGTCTCTGTTCGACACAGACGCAGATAAAAACACAGACGCTATTCTGTACTTCACAGACGCGTTTATATGACACAGACGCGGTTTGAACAGACACAGACGCGTTTCTGTAACCTTCGTGCAATCTTTCCTATCTGTGAAGTTGTTTTGTTGTGACCAAATCTGATTGTTCGACTGTTTTTCGTGACAAGAGGACACAGTGCTGATGACTCAATGTTTGCTAGTGTTTAGACTCCAAAATGACTCCAAGAAAGTGTGTTGTTTGATGTAAAAAGTTTTTGCATACACTTGAAGACACAAAAGACACAATGTTTTGCTGTTTTGTCTTGATTGTTTGAATGTTTAACATAAGTCAAGCACAATTCTTATGGCTGGCCAAGACAATAGTTGTTGATCCCACATGGGGTTTTACCCCCGAGGCTACGCTATTCAGAGCAGATACTTAGATGCTTGACCTCACTGGCTCCACCCTCGGCACTCACTTCTCGGGTCAGCCAAGCATCAGTCCCCATGAAAACTCCCCATGGCGAACTTTGTATCTCTACTAAGAACCGTATGTGTGTGGGCCGCTACCAGAGGTCCGACCTCCTGCCCCAACAACTAGAAGGATTTGGGCCTCTAAAACAAAATGGTGCTAGTAAGGGCATCCGCTCGTGTGGCCATACATGCGACACTTTCAGCTCTGTAAATACAGAAGGCTCCCAGCCGATAGGGGTTACGCCCTACAAATGATCAAATAAATTTGATCAAACGGGTTTATGGGGAGACATAGTGTCGGTATGAACTAATCAGCACACGTTATTCATAGTTTTCACCATGAATACATTTGATTATAGTGGTTTGGATGAGGTGGGTTTTCCTCGCTACCACTTGGGTCATTCTCTTCTCACTAGTAGTCCTAATGACCACACGGGAAGACAGGCCCTCTAAAGAGTAAACAAAAAGAGCCTATTGCTCAAGACACAAAAGACAATGATTCAATTTTAGTGCACCAATTGAAGTGTTTGCTAAGCTATGAAACAAGGCACACAATAAAAATTACAAAACCCTAGCTAAGGCCCTGCAACAAAATTGTTAGTAGTTTGGGTTGTTTCAAATGATAACCCCTTCCTGCAAGCACACAAGTTAGGTAAATTTTTAGAAAACCCAAAAAGACTTTGTGAAAAGGGGCCTTCAACAAAAACGTATTTGTCTCCAAAGCAAGCTGCACAAATCAGGTTAGCTAGATCTGCAAAGGTTAGCCAAAAATAAACCAGATCTGAAACCCTAAGTACAAAATCCGAAAACCCGAATCGAAAAACTTGAAAAATTTGCAAAACAGAATGCACAGACGCTGTTATACCAGACACAGACGCGTCTGTCTGACACAGACGCGGTTCTGTAGTTCACAAACGCGGCCACAGAACACAGACGCTTCTTTTGGCTACAGACGTGATAAGATGATGCGCAGACGCGATTCGGAATCACAGACGTGATAAGATGATGCGCAGACGCGATTCAGAATCACAGACGCGTCTTTCGGAAACCTGCAAAAATAGAAAATGACAGAAACACAGACGCGATCCAAGATATCGCAGACGCCTTTGAAATACAAAAACGCGATCCGAACACTCGCAGACGCGGAAAAAACCTAAAATGTCGTCGAAATCGTCCGATCTGCAACTTCAAAAATGCAAAATCTGCAACAAAAATGTTAAATGCAAAGGGACAAGAGTCCCACCGGGCGTGCCAAAATGTATATGGTGAAAATGGATAACAATAATAACAATATTGAAAGACTAAAATGGATTCAACCACTAAACCCTAGCCTAACAATGAACAAAGATCCACCATAACATATGAAGATAACCTAAGACAATGCAAAATAACTCAAAATCACAAAGATTATACCATCACATGTCCACTAGGGTTTTGATCTCCATTCTTCCTATCTCCATTGATCTTGCTTGATATACTTGCTCTCAGATTTTTGTATGCACAAGAGCTCAACAAAGAACGGAATGTGGTTGCAAGTAGAATTGTAGTCTAGTCAATTGATCAAGTAGTTAGGCATGTCTCATTAGGGATTAGGGTTTGACAATGAAGAAAGCATCTCCTTAAATAGAAGACACAATATGAAATGGAGGGTTAAGATTAAGAGGTGTAAAAAGAGAGGTCGGCTAGGATTAGAGGGTAGGTAGAGGAAATACCAAAATAATGAAAGGGGTAGGTAGTGTAGGAATTAAGAGATGAATGACATGTGTCATGTGTAGAAAAAGATAATGAATTAATTAAATAAATAAAGATTTATTTAATTAATAGAAGAAGTAGGACAATTAAATAAATAAAATATTTATTTAATTTAGGAAAGGGATAATTTAAATAAATAAATGTATTTATTTAAATGAGAAATAAGGCTAGAAGAGGATAAATGAATTAATTAAATAAATAAAAATTTATTTAATTAATAGAAGAATTAGGCTTAGATAATTAAATAAATAAAATATTTATTTAATTAGACATGACAATTTTAGGTGTCTACAAAGTGTTCGAAAAATATGATTGTTAGTTGTGGATCGTGGTCTTCATAGTGTTTGAGATAAAAAGTATTAGGTTAAAGATTTGGATTTGAAATTCCTAAATTTGTATTGTGGGTTTTTGTTTTCTTAAATAAGAAAGATTTTGTGTTTGTTAATTGTTGTAACTTTTTTTTTATTTAAGAAAAAAAATTAAATGTATTATTATTGGCAATCAAATTGTGAGTTTTGAAATTCTTAAATTTGTATTGTGGATTTTAGTTTTCTTAAATAAGAGAGATTTTGTGTTTACTTATTCTTTTTAATTGTTGTAATTTTTTTTTAATTTAAGAAAAAAATTAAATGTATTTTTATTGGCAATCAAATTGTGAGTTTGTTAGAGAGAGATAATTTGTATTATATAAATTAAATTGGAGTTGGTTTTTTCATAATTTCATTTATATAATTTTGTCACATGTCTTTTAGTGTAAATTAAAATAGAATCTTTATATAATTCATGATATGCAACAACAAGTTTTTAGGTCTACATATAGCACATAACTTATAATATATGAGACTATCGTTTATTTCCAATATGTAAGAGACACCTAACTTGTAGCATCTCTATAAAGAGTACAAATTCTTTACTATTAAATCAACTCAAACATAAAAAAATGATTTTTACAAAAAAATTATATTTGAAAATAAAATATCTTATTTTAATGAAATGTTGTAAACATGTAAAATATTATTTGGTTGTCAAGAAGGATCAAAATAACAAGTGAAAAAATCATTTTTTAAATAAAATAAATTAAAAGTTTACATATTATTAAGAAAAGCACAAACATTTATTTTTTCACATTTTAATTGTATAATTAACTTATTATTTTAAAGTTGATAGTATTTTCTTTCAAAAAAAATAAAAATCGTTTGGTTTTGTTAAGAATACTTATAATGTAAACATCAAATTACACATACATGTTCTCTCTTCATGCTAACATAATTGATGAATTGAATGATGATTCATAGATGTAGTAGACTACCTGTAGTCACATAAACCTGTCCATTTTTTTTTTGATCGGTAATTTTGTAATATATTGATTCAGAGAAAGATATACAATCATCCTAGGCCATACAAGATATAAACATCGGCCCAAAATTTAACAGTCCTGGCCTACTATGGAGAACATTCAAAGCTAAAATCAGGGAAATAAAAACCAGTTATGTGCATCTCTGCACTAAAATATTACAGTCATCCTTAAAAAGTATTTTCTTAAAAACAACAGTGGAAATAAAAACAAAACAAACACCATGGTCCCCTGGTCGCTTAGTCGCTATCGCTTTGGTTTGCCTTCTCCTCATCCGCGATCTTTGCCAGTGCTTTTCCTTTTGCGGCTTCACTCTTCATCTTCGGGATGCAAATTCCAAGCATCCAAAGTCCGGGTCACCTTCTAGACTTGCTAGGAGTTGAACCACCCGCCCTTCTTCAAACCTATCCCGCAGGTCTCTCCCAACCTCCATATATGCCACCACCTTGAGGGCCTTCAATACTTCATATGTTTTGATTAGCTTTACACGAAGCTTCATGGCTTCCCAGCCAATGCGAGCTCACTCACGACATTGCTCCTTAATGCGATTTTTCGGCCCTCGGACAAAAGGCAATATTTCTTCCTCAATGTCTCCCTCCCGAATATGGATTCCTATCTGAGGGACAACCCACTCCAAAATGGAGTCAAGGTTGATGAGATAATCCCCGTCTATCAACTTTGTCAATGTGCTTTATTTTCTCTACCTCTGGCCCGAACTCGCATGCCCAGGCCATAATCAGGGAGTACACCTCCATATTCGTCTGGTAACGAAAATAGATGTGCGACACCTCCTCTCCTAGCATTAGGTGCACCGCACTCCACAATTTCTCTTCTCTGTATTTGAAGAGCCCTTGCATTCTTTTGTTCGACACCATCCCCAGAAATGGAACCAATTTCTTCTCGGTTCTCAGAGTGAAATTTGCCTCCATTGGACCTCCGCAAATTGTTAACTCCAAACTCTACGATGCGAATGACATAAAAAACATTTATCAATCAAATTATTGCAGACTCAATACTCTGCTCACAAACCAAAGTAGTTAACTCCTCCGTCATCATTTGCTACAAGTCATAAATGCAGAATCAATGATATAAAAGGAATGAGATTTCGCAGTAGATTTGTTGCACTCTACCATCATCTCTAACAGGTACTCTGCACTCGGAAACTGCCTCATTTATTGCAGTGCCTTTAAGAGGATGTACTTGTCATTCCAAACTTCCTTGCGTGCATGTTAATTATTTCATGCTTCTAGGACTGCATTTAAATCCACTTCCACACTCTGTTGTCTCCCTTCCACCACTTGGCCATTTGGCTTGTCATGTCACATCCAATGTTGGAGAGTAGGTCTACCACTGCATTGGTGCCCCACCTGACGTGGGAGACCTGAAACTCCTTAAAGAGGTTGAGTTTTTCTCGGATGATCTCCATCCAACGGGATAATTTCCATGATGGGGTATTGCCCTTAGCAATTGCGTTGATGACCACCTAAGAATCTCCTTCCAGGTGCAACCTTTGAATTTTCATGTTTAAAGCCAATTCTGTTGCCATCAATGCCGCTTGTACCTCTGCTCCATTGTTTCTTTCATCCTGCAGTCGATGTTCTCCCTTGTAAAGGATGACCCCTTTATCATTTCTCGCAACTACTCCCACTCCTGAGGTTATCGGGTTTCCCCTAGATGCCCCATCGAAGTTTATTTCTATCCATTCCTCGCTCGATGGCTCCCATGCAACCTCCTCTTTTTCTAAAGAGGGATTAACCCTCAGAGACCCATTAACGGGTTCTTTCTTTAAAAAGGGTTTGAACCAAGGATGTAAGCACTACAGGCAAGAAGCCCCACTATTTCTCTAGGGTTCTCCCCAGGGTAAGAGTACTCCATTTTTAACACGGTAGAGATGAACCCATGGGGGTTTGAACCTAGGTTGTAAGCACAACAGGAAAGAAGCCCCACCATTTCACCAAAGGGTCATCCCCATAAATTTGTCTATTTTAATTAAATGAATATTTGCTATTTATTTGATTAAAAACCCGCTAGCCATCAGTTAATTAAATTAATATTTAATTAATTCAACTTCAAACATTCTCCTATTAATTAAATAAATTATTCAATTTATTTAAATTAATTCATTAAACCAAATTCACAATCAATTAAATGAATAATTCTATTTATTTCATTTAATCCCCTTTCCTCTTTTAAATACATTAAATAAAACATTTATTTAAATCATTAAAAACCCCCCACTTGCATTCTCCTAAAAATGCAACTTGCACCTATTTGTTGAAATAAATGAATTTTATTTTAATAAAAATCATATTTTCCCTCACCCACCAAACCCACTTGCAATCCTAAACCCTTCTAGACTCTTCTAAAACCCTTCCTATTTAGCCTAATCCATCCCCTAATTATTGTCACATTCCTAAACAACTTGGAGTCACTTCTCAAAGACTCCAAAGTCTTTGAAAAACATTAAATGCTTTGTGTGTTCAACAATCTAACCTCTAAAGTCTTCCAAACCATTAATAGCTCTTACATGACCATTTATGGTTAAATCCACTTGCACCCATGGTTAGGGACTTTGACCCCTAACTCAACCCTCATGTAACCCATGTGTCTCCTCAAGCATTTATTGCTTTGACCATGGTTATCTTCACTAATTCTTGCACAAGAGTTTATCCATTGGATAAAAACATTATTCTTTGGATAATGAATTTATTCACTCAACCCAACCTTAACCTTAACTCCCAAGTTAACTCTCAGGTCATCTCAAGCATTTAATGCTTATTCCCTCTCCTCTCAACTCATCTCATGTTGACACTTGTCATCCTGGGATTGGGTTGAAATTCCTCACCTGGATTGAATACCATTCAATCCTGACCCTTGTTGAGATTACTCAATCTCAACCATCCATTGCTCCATTTTACCTATAAATAGAGCTCACATTCCTCATTTTCAAAGATCCTGAAGCATTCTCAAGCATTTAGCATTCATAGTCATAATCCTGAAAACTTGTATGCATTTACATTATAGTGAATTTTAGAGAAAGAGCATTTAGCATAAATAACATATATTGTCATTTTGGACTAAAATAAATCTTAGTTCATTTCATAGTATATCTAGTTAGTTTATTTTACATTTGCATATCATTTTGAGAACAATCATTTGTCAATCTTGAACCTCCATAAGGCATCCATAGTGCAAAACGCTGCTGAGAGCTACACTAATTTGGAACTTGGAGAGGACAGGAACAAGGGAGGAGGAGCTATGGGCATGGTAGAAGACATTTTGAGATGTCTTCTTGCATTTATATTCATAGTTAAATGTTTTACTTTGTTTTTAGTGTCTCTCTTGGTATGCCTACTTAGACTAGTTTTTGGTTGATTAACACTAACTCTTCTTTCTTTCTTGTGTTTTCTTGTGTTACATGACCACAGGTTCTTATCTAAACATTAACCCCTTTTTGTAGAGCATCATTTGGTGAACTCGACATGAACCAAGGAGCAACTCTTCGAAAAAAACTATTTTTTTGACTGTTTTGCTTGACACACAAGTCGCACTTCGATGCTTTTGTTTGCACTTTAGCACAATCATTATTTGGTCTTCTAGCACTTTTGTTTCTACAATAACGTTATTGTCCAAAATTTAGCGTCGTTGTCTATAGTGTAGTGCTTTTGTCTCTTAATTAGCGCTTTTGTTCCCGTATTAGCGCGTTTGTCTTTCGGTCTAAATATTTTCTTTTGACACTTTTGTCCTTAGTTTCATGCTTTTGTATTAAGTAGCGCTTCTATTCTCACACAGAGTAGCGGTATTATAACAGAGCGTTGTAAAAAATGCCTTGTAACTGATAAATTAATTTTTCTCAGGCTTGTAGAAGCCCACCATGTATTCAGATTTATTGACTTTTTGTTTCATGTGCAGGTGTAAACTAACCCATTTTATTGCTTAGAATTTTAGAAATTCCTTTCTTGATTTTATTGCAAGCTAAAACAAACTCAAACACTTCATTTGGTGCTTAAAAATTAAAATTTTCATTTGGTGCTCTAAAACTCACAAACAAATTTTGTTTTTCATGCAAGATAGGCAACCTAAACACTTCATTTTGGTGCATAAAACTCAACCAAACAAATTTTGATTTCCTTGCATCAATTCAGGTTAAAAATCGCAATCCACACTTGGTTTTTGGGCAAATAAAAAGAACAATCAACTTGTTTTATTTTACAAAGCGATTTACTTCAAGCAAACGTGCTTTTCATTAAGTTGACTAGGATTTCATTTTTTTTCCTAGTTTACTCAACATATTGCCTTTGAAGGATAAAAAGAACACCATGACTGTTGGAGCAACATTTCCAAATAGTTAGATCAACATTGCAATGATAAGTTAAAAAGAACAAGTGTATTTTGTGTTTGGCACACTTGTGCAAAAGAGTTTGTCAAGTGGTCCTACTTCTAACACACACTATCCTCTCCCTTGGATTTTATGGTCCTAGGTGCAAGAGAAAAGTGTTAGTAACACTCAAATTTTATCTTTTTAAGAGAGACTTGTCAAGAGACACATCACTCTTGAGAATGACCTCACATGGTAAATCCTTCGAGCCGCTATAGAAATCAGGTGTGAGCAAAAGTTGTAGCCTTGGGTATAGCTGTTCCTACAGTGTAACTTGCCGAAAGGACAAATGGGTCCCACCACAAGTTACAAGGCTCTTAAGTGAGTCACTGCAGAATGAACTTATGTCCAAAAACATAAAAAATTACTAAACACCTTTAAGTAGTAGCCCACCCGTTCTATTGATTGAGGATATTTGTGATAAATTCAGTGCAAGAGCATAGAAGGTTTTGCTCCCAAGATACTCACCATACATATTTCCTTGAGTAGAAACATAGCTTTTTGAAAGGTTACTTGTAGAATGATAAAAGTGGTGACTCCCCCATCATAGGGATCATCTATTTGTTATGCTCATGCAAGACTTAGTATATCACATCCTTACCTGCCACGATGAGATTCATAAGGTATGTAGTACCAAAGTTGAAGAAATATCAAGATGTGGGCTGAAATTATCGCAACTGGCCATTTGACCTTAGGGATAAAGAGTGTTTGAAGTGTCTTCGTTTTGTGTCAAGACCAATGATAAACTGAGCCGACTTCAGGCTTTTGGAAAAACATACTCAAAAACATCTGGAAGGAAAGGGTCATAAAAGTCCAAGGATTGGGTTGATCTAGACCCACACCTATTTTTGCCTTAGACCCACACCTATTTTTGCCTTTTGAGGCAACATTCTTGTGTTTGTGTGCTTGCTTTGTTTTCTTGTCCAAGAAAAATAAAAAATCAGTTCCAAAAATAAGTATTCATCCAACACAAACATTTTCAAAGACCAACAAAGATTCCAAAACAAAGTGCAACTGCAAAAATATCAAACTATATGACCATTCTTCACATTTTGAGAAAGAATAATCTTCATCAACACATAAATTTGAAGAAAAGACCATTAAGATCAAAGGCTTTCATCAAAAGAAGGATATTTTTCTATCTCAATAGACAAATCTTTGTCTCACATAGAACCTTCTTACATCAGATGCGTCTATATCTTCAAGGAAACTCAAACAAGTTTGATCAAGAGTCATTAAACTGCAGAGCTTTTACTCAATATAGAGCTTTGAGTTATCATAAAAACAAGGGAGGCAAGATCAATCCTGTCTTCTTTCCAGACATTTGCATCACATATAATTCAGCTAGGGAAGAACTACCAACCCCTGAAAGAGAAGAGGAATACTTTGTTCTTTTTGTAACACAGAGTTTCTATTGAAGTTAATATTTCATCCATTATCACATTCACACATCATCAATCCATTCCAACTCTCAAAACATCAAGAGGTTTTTGTCCTAGGTTCTTTTTCGATATTGCTTGAATCAAACACAACACATCACTTTTTAGAGTGTCTCTACATCTAGGATAAACTCATCCTAAAAGACATTTCTACATAGGTTAAAACTAGTATATGAGTGCATCCTCTCATTACTAGGTAGTTGGGTTTGTAACACATCTCAAATCTCTCTAAACTTTATCACATCAAACATTGTCAACAAACACAACAAGCAATTCATAGGACTTTGGTAACATCTACCTTTAGTGTTAGAGATCCATATGCAAAACACTTCACTAAACATTAATATGTCATTCCATCACCAACTCATCATCATTTTGACAAAACTTCAACAAAAACTTATAAACAAAATGGCTCAAACAAGATCCAAGTCTAGACAACAAGAAATTGAAGAGGAAGAGGAGGAAAATCTCAATGAATTCTAAGAAACACTTGGAGGAAATGTAAATGATGAAAATCCAAGTGCTCCTACTCCTGTAGCAATAGAAAGGGCACAACACAACCGTCTCTTCAACAGATTTTTTGATGAGATCCTTAGGACCAACGTTGATGCTCACTTTTTAAGACTTGCACAAGAGGGAGCCAAACCCCCCCTTGATTTTGATATTACGCAACTAAGGAAAGCATCGGAACGCCAAAATCGTAATGAGGATGAAAGAGGTTGAGATCACATCAGATACAACCTTCATCAAGGAAATCCCCCACCTCCTCCTCCTCCAAATGATATTGACATGTTGAGACAACAAATCGAGAATATCACCCAACAACTCCATAGTGGTGTGAAAACAAACCAATTTTCACTTAATTATATTTGTCCCTATCCCTTTGATAGGAATATACATATGCCACCTTTTCCACGAGGGTTTGAAACACCTAAGTTTGAAAAGTATCAAGGAAAAGGAGATCCCCGCGATCATGTTAGAGAGTTTCATTCAGCTTGCCTAGAAGTGGCATATGAAGACACATACCTAATGCGTCTCTTTCCTCAAAGTTTGGCAGGAACAACCATACAATGGTTTTCCCAACTAACAGGTGGCATTAGGACATTTGAAGAACTACTCCAGAAGTTCTTGACACATTACTCACACAACATTGAACGTGATATCACCATGGCTGATCTGTGTAACACTAAGCAAAAACCAGGAGAGCTATTTTTAGTTTTTCTATAACGATGGCATCAAATGTCTAGCAGATGATCTCTTCAATTACCTGAACAAGAACTAGTGGAAATATTTATTTCCAACTTAAACAAAGAAATGGAATTTCACTTAGATATGAAAGGCACAAATCCTTCAATGAAATGATCAACAAGGGTCCAAAATGTGAGTGGGCTCTCATCAAAAAAGAGCTTATCAAGATATACAATGAGCCAAAGGATGGCCCTCGCCCGCGCTTCAATAGTGATAAGCCTAACTTCTAGAACAAAAACAAAAACATCATCAATGACGGGTTTGTAGATGCAAGGACTATTAAAAGTGCACAATCTATGGTCTGCTTTGCAGGACAAAATTCCCCACCCAAGAATAACACAGTTCCTCCCCCAAATCAAGGACGCAATGTACCTCAAGAGGAACCTAGACAGTGTCAGCAAATTTTTAAACCAAAATGAACATACACTCCCTTAGGGGAACCTATTGAAACGGTGTTATGTTAGTTGGTTTCTCAAAATCTAGTGACCTTACCCAACACATCAAATTACAAACCTCGGGTCAAACCTTCATGGTGGAGAGATACTAAACATTGTGATTTCCATCAAGGGAAAGGGCATAAGACAAGAAATTGTCACAAATTGAAAGACCTTATTCAAGATCTTATTGACCAAGGTGAGATTGAAATTGAAGGACACGACCCAGAAACAACAAACAATGATCATCTCATGTTTAAGAATCCACTTCCATCACAAGATCAAAGGGGTCCTTCTAGGGCGAAACATAGATACCATTGATTATACGCGCACCGCCTATAATTACACTATGAACCACCCATATGATGCGAGTGAACAGATTGAAACTATTACCATCAAAAATCCCAGCTCCACCTGCAATGTTGTTACACATCGCGGCAAGATCACCATAAAAGCAGCTCCACAAGGTACCCCATCTATCCCAAAGCAACATAACCTTGTGAATTAGTTAGATAAAATGTCTACGTTGATATCTATCTTAGAGCTATTGCGCCTATCCCCATCTCATTAATCAATCTTGGATCAAGCTCTCCAAGAAGCGTCAGTCCCTGCAAATTTAAATACGGATCAATTCCAAGCTATGGTTGGTAGTTTGAGGTCATCACCATGTCTCACTTTCTCTGAAAGTGACAATACATCCTTCCAGCAACCTCATAACGCCTCACTCCATATTGAAGGATTTATCAACCAACATAGGATCAAGCGAGTCTTGATCAACAATGGAGCAGGCCTGAATATCTATACATTACAATTGGTCACAACATTCGGATATGCAGTTGAATCAGTGGACCCCCGCAAAAAGATAACTATAAAAGCCTATGATGATGCAAAGCATTCATTTAAAGGAACAGTTGTCCTATCAATCTGAGTGGGCCCAGTGGTGCAGCACATCATATGTCAGGTTCTGGACCTTCCTCTGCCATATAATTTATTGTTAGGAAGACCTTGGATATACGCCATGCAAGCCGTTCCATCCACCTATCACCAGTGTATCAAGTTCCCTCACAACGGTGTAGAAATTACAATCCTGGGTGATGCAAATCCATTTGCATATTGTAACAATATCAACCATCAGCTAGAGATTACCGTTCCCAACAATAAAGAAGCTATACCATCCAAATCATATATCAGTCCAACCTCTCTTTCCAGCTCAAACACCACTATACCCAAGCAAGAGAAACTAAAGATGAAAATGGTAGAGGAAGGTCCCGGGGAGTACAATCTCAGCCAACTCTTTTGTGTTGGGCAACTATCCACTTCCCCTAGAACTCATGGTAAACCTCAAAATTTACTTGAAGCACCATTGGTCAAACTAGCACGTACTTTGATACCTTTTATCCTTGGAAATAATCAAGAAGAAGAGACCAGAGATGAGGACTTAGCAGAATGGATCTATAAAGATCCTATCACCACAGAAATCCCACAAGCTAAGCTTCCCACAGATCAATATGGCAAAGGCCTTCTCATCATGCAAAGAATGGGCTATGATGGTCAGAGTGCTTTGGGACCTTGCAAGCAAGGACAACATGAACCACTGCAGTTGGAATTAAAGCCTAAAGATAACATAGGCTTAGGTTTTCAAAAGGAGATTCTTCCTAAACTCATATTCAAAGGGAAACCTAGCAAACCGCTATATTAGCCTAATACTCTAAAGTAGCCGCCTTTGATTATATCAGCAGCACCAAGAACTACACCAACTGCCCCAACAAGGCTGAGAATCCCAACAATAACATCCACAACACCAATCATCCCACCAATCAAACCAAAAACCCCATCAACAACAACAACTGCATCAACAACACCATTAGCGGTATCAGAACTCCCAATGGTATCAACAACATTGACAATTCCATTAGAAGCAGTAGATCCAACAACACCTATACTCCCAGTATCGGATTCACTAATTCCAATAATCCTCCCCACAGCACCAATCATTCCATCTCCAAAGGTACATCAACCGATTACACCAGCAGTGTTTAACTCAAAGGATATCCCGATTTGTTATAGTAATCAGCTATTGGAAAGTGACTCAGAAACTGACTCACATGAGTAGGAATTTGATTCCATACAACTCAATACTTCAGATGAGGAAGACACATCACCCTCTCAACCTTGCAAAGAAATCCCTATTTACGGAGAAGCATAGATAAAGACCTCTTGGGTTCTTGAACTGGAAATATCTTCCACAGACCCTACATCACATCCTACACCTAATTCTAATAGGGAGAGTACCATCAACGACCTTCACCACAACGTCTTAACCCTCACTGACACATCTTATGAACTTAACTTGGTCGATGAGGTAATGCCCATTATCCATCCTGAACTCATCAAATGGAACCAATCTAATCCCCCATGTCTTGACCATTTCCAAAATGATGAGGCGATCATTCTTTTTGGAACTACGAGATAACATACCAAGCGGGGATCACAAAGCTGGATTCACCATTGAAATTAATAGCGCAGCATACTTTGGGGCAAATGCAAAACCTTTCAGCTGCAAAAATATAACAATAAAAAATGGATCTTCTAGTGAAAACCACACTGTGGCACTATTTGATTCCACAAAAGTAAAAAGAAAGAGCGTATCCAATGGTGAAAACCTCTCTGAGGCACTTGAGGATGAAAGGTTTGACTTCCTCCCCTCTAGTACATAGCAAGAACGATCAACGATTCTCATCGAGGAAACCAAAGAATACAACATGGGGACTCCTGAAACTCACCACATACATCTGGCATCTCTTTTAACTCCAGAGGAGCAACCTAAGTTTGTCGAATTCTTCCAAAAGTGTTAGATCAACTTTGCATGGTCATATGTAGACATGCCTGGTCTTGATCCTGATTTAGTCATGCATCATCTCACCATAGCAGAAGGAGCTAAGCCTGTCAAGTAGAAACTTTGCCAGATGCACCCTTAGATTGCAGTACTAGTCAAAGTAGAACTTAAGAAACTCCTGGATGTTGGTTTCATTAGACCCATTGATTATGCAGATTGGATCTCCAACATTGTACCTGTCAGCAAACCAAATGGGGGCATTCGTATCTGTACTGACTTGAGAGATCTGAACAAGGCATGTCCTAATGATGACTTCCCCTACCAAACATCGACATAATAGTGGACCTAACAGTAGGACATGCCATGATTTCACTCATGGATGGATTTTCAGGGTACAACCAGATAAAGATCGCACCCGAGGATCAACATAAGATGGCCTTCACATGTCAATGGGGAACATACTACTGGAATGTAATGCCTTTTGGTCTAAAGAATGTAGGAGCGACCTATCAACAAGCAATGACCACCATCTTCCATGACATGATGCATACTATAATGGAAGATTATGTTGATGACTTACTAAAAAAATCACTCACGAGAGAAGGTCATCTAGAAATATTAGAGAAAATCTTTGACAGACTGGAACAATATCATGTTCGACTCAACCCAAAGAAATGTGTCTTTGGAGTAACCCCAGGGAAGCTTCTGGGATACATTGTCTCAAGAAAAGGCATTGAGGTTGACCCAGCAAAGGTCAAAGCAATCATGGACATGCCACCTCCGAAGAACATCAGTCAGCTAAGAACATTACAAGGGTGACTTCAATCCATCTAAAGATTCATTGCACAACTGGTAGATAAGTGTCACCCCTTTATACACCTGTTACACAAAAACATCCGCTTTCAATGGGATGCCAGATGCCAGCAAGCATTCCAAATGCTTAAGGATTATCTCATGAATACACCATTTTTGATACCACCAGATCCAAATAGACCTCTATTGCTCTATATGTCAGCAACAACTACGACATTGGGTGTACTACTAGCACAACATAATGCAGAGGGGAAAGAGTGTGTTGTATACTACATCTCTCACACACTAGTCGGCTATGAACTCAATTACACACCTATTGAGTGAGCTTTCCTAGCAATAATCTTGGCAGCCACTAAGCTAAGGCACTACCTGTTGACACATAAAGTACAACTCATTGTAAAGATTGATCCACTAAAGTACTTACTCAGCAAAGTAGCATTGACAAGGTGCTTGGCCAAATGGGTGATGATTCTTAGTGAATTTGACATCGAGTATGTGGACCGTAAGGCTATCAAGGGCCAAGTTATTACAAATTAGTTGGCCAATGCACCCCTCATAGGCGATCATCCTCTTATTTCCAACTTTCTCGATGAAAAGATTCATGATTATGGCAGCATAACCATGAAAACTATACTTTGATGGTTCATACACTAGGGGGAAGGTATTTTGTTTATCACACCTCAAGGTGACAGCGTCCCAAAGTCTTATAGGCTAACTTTTTCTTGCACCAACAAAATCACTGAGTATGAGGCCTTGATCGCAGGACTTCGACTAGTCGTACAATAGAAGTTAAAAGAGGTACAAGTCTATGTTGACTCTCAATTGGTCATCCAAAAAGTAAAAAATTAATATTAGCTGAAGGATGATAAACTCATGTCGTACAAGCAAATGGTGGATAGTTTAAAAGCATCATTTACTACTATCACCTTTGAGCAGATACCTAGATATTAGAATCGAGCTATTGACGCTATGGCTACCATTGCATCTCTCCTAGATTTTCCACAGAATTCAACATGCTACGAGTTCTTGGTAGAACAACTTTGGATTCCCGCTTATGATATCCTCGAATCTGAGATGATATGTCACCTTGTTAGTTCTGAATCCCTATGGTATAGTGAGTTTTACACCTATCTACATGATCACACACTTCCTCCTAACCAATCAAATAACCAATGTAAGACCTTTATCCGCCAAACAACCTGATATACCATCATCACTGAAACCCTATACCGACGTAGTCTCGATGGTACTCTCCTTCGATGTTTAGAGAAAGATGAGATAACAAAGGCCTTGGAAGAGGTACATGAAGGAATTTGTGGGACTCACTCAAGCGGTCCTTCCTTAGCAAAGAAGATCATGCGTGCTGGATACTATTGGCCGTCCATGGAAAAAGACTCCTATTACTTTGTCAGAAAATGCAAGAAGTGCCAAGTTCATGGAGACCTGATACATGCACTAGCACAAGAATTGCAACCAATCACAACACCATGGCCCTTTTTCCAATGGGTACTTGACCTTGTGGGTAAAATTCATCCATCTTCATCCAACGGCCACAAATTCATTATTACCGCCACCGAATACTTCACAAAGTGGATCGAAGTTGTTCCACTTACCCAAGTCACCGGCAAGTAGATCGCCTCATTCATCCTTAATTACGTCATCTGTCGGTATGGTGTACCCATGTCCATCATCACAGAAAACAACCTTCCTTTCAAAAATCAGGATGTCCGTGAGCTTTGTGAGAAGTTTGACATCCAACACCACTTTTCCACACCCTATTACCCACAAGGCAATGGTCAGGCTGAAGCATCAAACAAAAACATATTAAGAATCCTCAAGAAGACAGTCAATGCTGCCGACCGTGATTGGCATGTTCTATTGAATCTAGCACTATGGGCGTATCGCACTAGAATTCGAACCCCTACAGGTGCAACTCCCTACTCACTGGTCTATGAAGAAAAATCTATCTTACCTATTGAGGTCGAGATACCATCTCTATGAGTTTCCTTGCATAATCTAATAGATGATGAAGTATACCGAGTCTCCCATCTCCAAGACTTGGAACTACTTGATGAAAGGCGACAAGCTTCATACAACCACCTCAAAGCCTATCAGCAGCGCATGAGCAGAAGTTGTAATCATCAGGTAAGACCTTGTACATTTGAGGTAGGTGATCTTGTTCTTAGAGAGAATCCTCATAACCAACCACACAGAGAACATCAGGGCAAGTTTGAATCAAACTAGCTGGGTCCATATATTATCACTGTTGTATTTGGGTCTGGAGTGTATCAGTTGGCTACTTTAGAAGGAGAACCGCTAGTAGATCCAATCAACAACATGCACCTCAAATGATTTAATACATAAGTTGTACAGAGCATCAGGCTCCAATACATACGAGAAAAACACCAAAAACATTTAGATAAATGTCTTGAAGAAAATACAAAAAAAACAAAATAGTAAAGAAAAATCATGCATCCAAATGGCGAACAACCACTCCGGTGGCACCTTGGGTAAGTGCGATGGTGAAAACCTGGCAAACATGTGCCACTCATAAAGGCTATGGCTCCATTGTCTTTCAGGCTTGTTGCAAATCACATTCATTGCATCCACTCATTCATCAGTCAAAACCATGGCTTGTTATTGATCTGCAATCAAGGATATTACTTCATGCATCTTGCATCCCACTTTTTCGTAGTCATGTCTAAACTAGGGGCAATTCTCTTAACCTATTGATGGAAGTGGATTCTGCATTACTTATGATTCATTGGGTAAAACATTCAAAATTATCTTACAAAATACCAAAAACATCATTAAACATCAAAAATCAATAAAAAAACATGGCAACACATTGTACATATACATCGCAAACAGACACCAACTAAACATTGTGAAAATACTCAAATGATGATCACTTATCAAATCCACGAAACAATCAACATCCACACGTCAATTGTATTAGAAAGGATGCATCTTTCCTTACCAAAACAAAGACATGATAACACGCTACTCCAGGATATCAACAAGTGATTAGAGTAGCCAGGATGGTTCCTAAGCATTGTTTGTGTGTTTTCTACGATTTATTCCAATGAAGTTCTGGGGCATGTACTAATGGTGTCTACATGGGAAGTTCACTAAGCTACGTGATCTTATGTAAAATACAGTCATGGATCACTACGTCTTGCTGACTACAGCATATACCTCGACCATATGAGCATGAAACATTATGGAGGGTCCATATTCTTTATTCTTTATTTATGCTGCTTGTTTGTAGGTACAATGCTCCATCCTTGGTTCCTATTGCCTCATCCAAGTTCGATATTACCATGCTCAATGATAAAAATAAGCACTATGGGTCATCATTCCATCTCATCTATTTATATTGCATTCCATTGCATGTCACCCATCCATTTAAATCATTCATTATTCATATGAATGGTTTTGTATGCAAGTGTGAACAAGTTTTTCATATGAGAAGATATTTGCGAACGAATTGGTCTTGGATACAATCATGACAAAGCTCTCTGATACATCATTAGTGCATCATGCAAAGTCTAAACAACCTTACATTCATCTATGATGCGCACATCGCATTATCATTTCATTACATTTTGTTGCATTTAAATAAACCTAGTTCATTATCATGTACATGCATATAGGTTTATAAACTTCATTTTTAGCCATTCATTAGAGTGCATTTCATATCATTTAGTTGCCTTTAAATCCATATAGTTCATTATCTTGTACTTGCATTAGTATCATTACATCATTTCATCATTACAAACTCATGACATTTAGATTCATTTATATAAAAAAATCTCCTCATTACATTTATTACCATTATTTTGCATTAATTTTGTATCATTTAGACTCATCATTTATCATCATTTAAACTTGTTTACCATACATTTTAGATTTCCGTAGTTGCATGCATTTATTTATCTATCCACGAGTTAAGTGCATTCATTTATCCATATCATATATTATTATATTCTTACATTCATCTTACAACACCATTCATTTAGGATTCATTACAAATGCATTCATTATCCTTTTAACATTGCATTAAGGTGCAGTTGTTCATTACCCATGAGTTGCATTATCATCACATTATCATTTCACTAAATCATATCTTATCATCATTTATACATTTTATGCATACATTCATCACATAAACATTTGTACTTTGCATTTGTTTATCTATATTACATTCATTTTACCCAGCTAGATGCATTTACATAAATCATTCCATTCATTGCATTTTCACATATCAATCACAAACTGCATATCATCATTGCATAAAAAACAAGTACTATTTATATCATAGTTAACATCATTTCATTATACATACATAGTCATCATGGCATTACATAAATCATTACACCAACACATCATGCACATATAAATTTACATCCACATGTTAGTATCACATTCATAAGCATACATATAGACATCATAAAATCATCATCACAATATGCATATAGAAATCATATCATCAACATATACATCTAAACAAGTAAAGCATCCATCATAAATAAAAGATCATCATCCTGCATAAATCCATACATATCATCAACATGCATATCATCACAAAATATGGGATCTCCTCATATATCATATCATATCACTAAAAACATACATGTCTTAGAGTACAATGAAATCCAAAATATCAGCTACCAAGAGCCATCCAAGACAGTCCAAAATGACAATGTAATCACATACATACATGCTCTCTCAGATGCCACTCTGACCAGATGCTACACCACCATCACCACCTGATCCATCTCGCTATGGAGGACCCATCACACCCCCACTGCTCTACATCCTCTGAGAACGCTTTGATCTCACCTGACGCATCTGTGAATAGCTCATGGCTCACTAACTAGGTGGCACCACCTGATCATATAACCCCCGCCAATACTCTATCTTAGCTTGTGCTCACTAAATCTCCCTCATCACCTTCCCAGTAGGACCCTGTGCTCCTACTCCAACTCAGACTCTCTCCTGCAGCTCTACTAATCGCTCCGTGACCTGATCTCTCTCCCACAGCATTACAGTTAGCTCTGACTCTCGTGCAAACAACTGTACATCTCTAGTGGCCACCTCTGCCTCCATATCCTCTAGTCGAGTCTCCAAAACTAATATCATATGATCTCGCAGATCTCCACCACTTGTCGCTCCCTCCCCCATATCCATAGGTGCCTCTCCAGTGGCTCCCTCCCCTATCTCCATAGGTACCTATCCCTCTCATGCATCCCTGACACCTAATCTCATGCCTCCCTGCATCAAAGGTCCTTGACATAGCCACAATGGCTGCCCACCTCTGCCTCTCCACTTTAATCATCCACCACCCCCACCTCAACCTCCGAATCCACCATCCCCTCCAAAACCCCCACTCCCTCCTCCTCCTCCTCCATCACCATCTCCACCACCACCATCTCCTCTCCCTCGTCCACCTACGCGACCTCCTCTCCTCCTCTATCTCTATCTCCCCTCCTCCTCGAAGGATGGAATAGGCTCTGCTGGATCGGATATCCAAGGAATCGGATGTGTGGTGATATACTATGTATACTCATTAGTAACCCCTGCATCTACCATCGCTGGCCTCATCTGCCATGGTATCGCCTATAGCATGTGGAACTCTACCGAAGCCTGATCATAGGGTAATACTGGCCCCCATAGGAACCTCTCTCGTACCACCCTCTCATACTCTCTCGATCCACTAGGCAATCCCTGCCTCCACCCAAACTGTCTTAGAACTCTCCCAGGAAGCTGTCTCTCAACATTGTAGGTTATCCTACCAATGAGGTATCGTGTCATAAACACACATGAAAATGCCTCTGAATCATCCTCCCAAGGCTCACACTCAATGTACGACCTCCAGATCACTGTATCTAAATCATCCAGTACCTGCCGCCACCACTCTAACTTCCCCAGGTGGGGTTGACTCATCATACCTCCATACATATATACATATGGCTAGTCCACTACTCAGAATCTTAGACTCACCAGTCGAGTAACAGGCAAGTGCTCCCATGCCCAAATATGAAGCAGCGTGATCCCCACTCCCAATGAGCTCACCTCTCGGTATACTACCTCATGTAGCTCCCGATATAAGTGCGATAGCATGCACGGTTCCCATGCAAACTGGGTCCCCTCTATCATCATCTGCTCAATCACCTGTCCCCAACCAATGGTAGTCCATGAGATCGTCGATCTGGACATAGCAATCCCCCAACAATCCCTGCTAACACAGATGGTAATGGCTCATGTAGCGCCGCTATATCCTCCCAAGCTACTGACCCATCATTAATGAAGACATCCTCATCAAATAATCTCTGCACTACTGATGTCCCCCATGCTCGGTCATACGTCACCATCTCTCAATGAATGGGAATGTGTAGGATGTGCCATACATCCTCTAGTGTAACTGTCATCTCCCCCTGCGCCAAGTGAAACATGCATGTCTCACTATGCCACTACTCTGCCAATGTTGTGATCAAACCATGATTCGTTTGAATCACGGGCATATGCATAACATCATACAGGCTAGTCGTTGCAATACAGTCCACCTCGACCTCTGTCAAACGATCACGCAACACCCGTGTGGCTGGATGCTTCTCACGCATCTGTAAGACGCAAAGATCCTCCTACACACGTGCATCAACCATCATCATGAGTTGTTTTGTTTCAAAATTTCTTAAGTTTACACCTACACTATCAACAAATACTTTGATCAAGTATTTTCGGGTCTCAATAGGTACACAATCATGGCACACCTAGACTACAACAGACATTTATTCTAATGACCTAAGTTTCATCAGGGCTACTATGGTTCAAAAGAACTCTCAACTCACATCTCCATTCATCCATCATTGACATCGGGAGATTCTTTTTCAAAAACACTGGGGCATCTACCTTTCTAACAAAGGTGCTACTTTGCAAACAATAGCACTAATATTCTAACAATTGTGCTAAATCAACTACCCAATCACGCTAAACCAATAATAGCGCTAAAACAACTATACAATAATGCCACATAAAAACAAAAGTGCTCAATCAACTACTCAATAGCACTAAAAACCCAATAACACTAAATCAACTATACAATAGTGCTAAACCCACTATAGAAAAGCGTTGTAGCGGCACAAAAATGCTAAATTAGTTGCCAACAACGTCAAAACATAGTTTTAGTGCTATTGTATTGACTCAACTTGGACCAAGCAAAACACCTATAAAAAATGCATAAAAATAAAAAATTCAAATTCACATACCATTGGTTCATAGTCGTCTGGCCACTGGAATTGACAGACTCACTCTAATCGATGATCCGCTATCGGCATCGACATCCTGACTACTGCTTGCTCTTTCAAAGGTCACTATCAGAGCTCAAAATCCACTATGGAGCCGAATGCAAATGAGCTTGTTTTCACCCCTTCCTCCCCATATATACCCTTCATCGTAACCCTAATTTTCCCTCGCTCACCTCCGTGGTTCCCGTGAACTTCCCAAGCCTCCCATTTCTTCATTTTATCTCTAATTTCTTCTATTTTTTTCACCAGTATTACTAAAATCTTCTCTTCTATCACCTCGCCAATTTTCATTCTTTTTCGAGAGATAGCCCGATTTTTTGAAATTTTTTTGGCCCATCTCGAGGGGGCATACCACCCATTAAATTAACATTTTATGGGGCATATTTTTTCACGCCTATTTTTCTTTCTTTGAAACGATGTGATAAACCGCACCATCTCAAAGAGGGGCAAATGTAGTCACATAAATCTGTCCATTTTAATTAAATGAATATTTGCTATTTATTTGATTAAAAACCCGTTAGCCATTAGTTAATTAAATTAATATTTTATTAATTCATCTTCAAACATTCTCCTATTAATTAAATAAATTATTCAATTTATTTAAATTAATTCATTAAACCAAATTCACAATCAATTAAATGAATAATTTTATTTATTTCATTTAATCCCCTTTCCTCTTTTAAATAAATTAAATAAAACATTTATTTAAATCATTAAAACCCCCCCACTTGCATTCTCCTAAAAATGCAACTTGCACCTATTTATTGAAATAAATGAATTTTATTTTAATAAAAATCCCATTTTCCCTCACCCACCAAACCCACTTGCAATCCTAAACCCTTCTAGATTCTTCTAAAACCCTTCCTATTTAGCCTATCCATCCCCTAATTATTGTCACATTCCTAAGCAACTTGGAGTCACTTCTCAAAGATTCCAAAGTCTTTGAAAAACATTAAATGCTATGTGTGTTCAACAATCTAACCTCTAAAGTCTTCCAAACCATTAATAACTCTTACATGACCATTTATGGTCAAATCCACTTGCACCCATGGTTAGAGACTTTGACCCCTAACTCAACCCTCATGTAACCCATGTGTCTCCTCAAGAATTTATTACTTTGACCATGGTTATCCTCACTAACTCTTGCACAAGAGTTTATCCATTGGATAAAAGCATTATTCTTTGGATAATGAATTTATTCACTCAACCCAGATTTTTTTTTCCTAGATTTGTCTCTTGTCTCATGTCTAGCGTGTTGTCACTATCAACTAAAAATGTCATGGTGATGTGCTATGATTTCAGTGGATTTTGTAAGTCCAAATTAAATGACTTTGTAAGGAAAGCACAGTGAGGAAAACGCTCTCCTAACACCAATTTTAAGGGGAATCAAGCAAGTATGTCTTTAAATTCTTTTGCAGAACATTAAGATATACACAAACTAATGAAAAACTAATCACACAGAAAACACAATAGAGAGTTAACACTAGATTTACATGGGAAAACCCTTACGGGTAAAAAACCCACCACCAAAGAGAGATCACTTTATTCACAGTTAACAGAAGGTTACAATAAAGTTACAGATCCTCTTCATAGGCATTTGCTCTCAGAATCTATGTTCGGATCATAGTCATCACCTATGCAGAACACTCAGGCTTCCAACATACAAGTCTCCACACCATACATCACACAGTAACCTCTCTTCCTCTTTCGGTTACATCTCTATCAACATATATATCAACCATCAATTACAATGTATTGGTTAAGCTTAACTGTTATGGAGTCCAATGGTCTGTCATTCAATAACATCCATCCACCTAACCAACATTATGTTTCGGTTTCCTTTGACTACTCTGATTACATCTGTCGAATGCAGTTTACACAACAGTTAGTTGCTCCAACCGCTAGGAAGTCTAACCGCCAACCATCTTGTATTCACAACTCCCCCATTATCCCACATTTGTTCGACACAGAAATCAATTTGCCTTCAAATACATGAGCACATAATCTTCAAGTGTCCACGCGGTTACCCTTTTACCTCTAACTGGTTTGAGCCCATGGCCCACCCAACTCATCGACATAGCATCGGATCATCGGCGAGACCGCTTCCAAGTTACCCCGATCTTCGATGACCAAGAAGACAGGTCCATCGATCCATCGGTGTAGCACCCAATAGGTTCTCCCGATCTTCCATGATACCTCGATCGTCGAAGGCGACTCCATCGGGTCATCGACAAGACAACCAAACTGGCTACCCCGATCCCCGATACCAACGAAGGTGGACTCATTGGGTATCGGTGTAGCAACCAACCATGTCATCGCAATCACCGATAGCACTTAGTCGATTTCATCAGGTCATCGAAAACACACCTGAATTGGCTACCCTGATCCCTGATAACACCGAAGTCGATCAAATCGGATCCATCAGGTAATTGGTATAGCATTCAAAAAACTCCTCTGATAGCTGATGACATCCCGATCACCGAAGGCGACTTCATCGGGTCATCGGTGTAACGCTAACCAAGCTCACCTGATAGCCGATCAACAAGAAGGAGGTTCCATCGGCCCATCGGCTTAACTTGAACATTGCTTCTTCGAAACTTGATGAAGAAGGATACATCATGTTCTCCAGCTGTTCCATCAAGGTAGGCTATTCCGATCAGCCTGAACACAAATCAAGTTAATTCGAGGCACATAACTCTGTCTCCCTAGAATACAAAACTCTTGATCCAAAAAAAAGGCTAACTAAATGTATCAACATTTGTCACAAACATAGCTGGAAACACACCTACAACAAGTGCTAGCACATCCAATTATACATACCTCTAAGGTATACTATATTTCCATGTATCCATGAGTACCTTTAACTGATCAACCCATGCCAAAACTCCAAATGAAAAACCACAATATCATGAAGTATCAAGCAAATGATCAGTGTACTCAAAACACAAAAATAACCAAGATCAATGTCAAAATTACAACTGTAGAATTAGGAACTTAAACATGACAACCATGATCTAAAACATATCATCCAAAGAGATAACATGCTCCATATGAGCACCTCCATATCATGCCATAACTCTAAATGCATCTCAAGAGTGTACCACAACACAATAAAAACAACCTAATAAAAATAACATGTTAAAACATAAACAATATCTCTACCAAGGACTTATGAATCCTCAAGATGTCAGCATCTTCAATCACATGAAGATCATCCACCATCAAGTGATGAATATACATCACTGCTAAACATGGTACCAAGTCTTACATGGCATCGTTATAAACATCTTCTTCATGAAGATTAAACCAGACATCAATAGATGTCTGACTTGCCAAAGCAGCTTAGAAGGCATCTCCATCATCATTCTAAGAGGACCCAGAATCTGAAGAAGTCTTATTTTTCTTCTTCTCTCTACAATCCTTTCGGATATGACTAGTCTGCCCACAATTCCAGCACTTCGCTTTGGACTTCTTTCCAGGAGACTTAGAACTTTCCTCTGACTTGGATTTAGACTTCTTGTCCTCTTGCTTGCCTCTAACAACGAGAGCCTCCTTGACCATCTTAGAAGATTTTCTTCATGTTTCTTCTGACAGTAACAAAGCAAATACACCTTCCATTGTGAGCGTGGTTGTTGTACTCCCAATGGCCATTACCAGATGATCCCAAGTGTCAGGCAAAGAACATAACATAAGCATGCATCGATCCTCATCATCAATCTTGACTCCTACAAAGGTTAACTATGCAAAAATCATGTTGAAAACATTTAGATGATCTGCTAAAGATGCACCCTCATCCATCTTCAAGGAATACAACTTCTTCCTCAAGAACAACTTATTTACCAGAGACTTTCCCTGATAAATATCACCAAGTTTCTTCCATAGAAGATTAGCAGTCTTCTCCTCATAAACATTTAACAAAATAGAGTTTGATCAACCCTTTGGATTTTCTATCTGCAAGGTCCCAGTCCTCTTGTTTCATGCCTAAAGGTTTAGCTCCAACCACTTCAATCCAGAGATCTGTATCAACTAGAAAATATTTAACTTTAAGTTTCTACAACTCAACATTGGAGCCATTGAACTTCTCAATGTCCATTCACCCAGAGGTGTTCGCCATCTTAAACTACAAACAAGACAAATAAACACTCTGCTAGACTCCCACTAAAACTAGAATTGACACAATGAACAAACCCTACCCAACAAGGATAACACAATAGGCCAAGCTCTGATACCACTTGTAAGGAAAGCACAGTGCGGAAAACGCTCTCCTAACACCAATTCTAAGGGGAATCAAGAAAGTATGTCTTTAAATTATTTTGCAGAACATTAAGATATACACAGACTAATGAAAAACTAATCACATAGAAAACACAACAGAGAGTTAACACAAGATTTACGTGGGAAAACCCTTACGGGTAAAAAACCCACCACTAAAGAGAGATCACTTTACTCACAGTTAACAGAAGGTTAAAATAAAGTTACAAATCCTCTTCATAGGCATTTGCTCTTAGAATCTATGTTCGGATCATAGTCATCACCTATGCAGAACACTCAGGCTTCCAACATATAGGGCTCCACACCATACATCATACAATAACCTCTCTTCCTCTTTCGGTTACATCTCTGGCAACATATATATCAGCCATCGATTACAACGTATCGGTTAAGCATAACCATTATGGATTCCAACAGTTTGTCATTAAGTAACATCCATCCACCTAACCAACATTGCATTTCGGTTTCCTCTGGCTACTCTGATTACATATGTCGAATGCAGTTTACACAATAGTTAGTCACTCCAACCTCTAGGAAGTCTAACGGTTGACCGTCCTGTATTCATGACTCATCCATTATCCTAGAGTCGTCTAGCATAGAAATCAATTTGCCTTCAAATACATGAGCGCACAATCTTCAAGTGTCCACATGGTTACCCTTTTACCTCTAACCGGTTTGAGCCCATGGCCCACCCAACTCATCGACATAACATTAGATCAGTGGCAAGACCGCTTCCAAGTTACCCTAGTCTCCGATGACCAAGAAGATGGGTCCATCAGTCCATCAGCGTAGCACCCAATAAGTTCTCCCAATCTCCGATGATACCCTGATCACCGAAGGCAACTCCATCGAGTCATCAGTAAGACAACCAAACTGGCTACCCCAATCCTCGATACCAACAAAGGCGGACTTATCGGGTATCGGTGTAGCAACCAACCATGTCATCCCGATCACCAATAGAACTTAGTCGATTTCATCAGATCATCGGAAACATACCCGAACTGGCTACCCCGATCCTCGATAACACCAAAGGCGACCAAAATAGATCCATCGGGTAATCGACATAGCATTCAGTAAACTCCGCCGATAGTCGATGGCATCCCAATCACCGAAGGCGACTTCATTGGATCATCGGTGTAATGCTAACCAAGCTCACCCGATAGCTGATCAACAAGAAGGAGGTTCCATCGGCCCATCGGCTTAACATGATCATTGCTTCTCCGAAACTCGATGAAGAAGGATACATCATGTTATCTTGTTGTTCCATCGAGGTAGGTTATTCCAATTAGCCTGAACACAAATAAAGTTAACTCGAGGCACATTTCCAATAGACTTTAAATCTATTCTATCTCATTTTTTTCTTATAGGGTGAGTTTTATATTTTTTTTTGGGTTAGGAAGAAGCAAAGGTACCTAATGGATAGAATAGAAAAAATACCCAGAAGAGAAAAAATATTTTCTGATAGAATATGAAGACATCATTTTAGATAATGTACCTAATGGATTGCCACCTATGAGAAGTATTAGTCATTGCATGGACTTGGTTCTCAGAGCTAGTTTGCTTAACAAAGCTGCACACTGGTTGACACTGGTAGAGAATGAAGAATTGAATAGACAAGTTCATGAGTTGTTAAAGAAACATTTGATTAGGGAAAGTCTGAGCCCTTGTGTAGTACTAGCAGTATTAGCACCTAAGAAGAATTGAGAGTGGAGAATGTGTACCGATTCCAAAGCAATAAACAAGATCATAGTGAAATACCGGTTTCCTTTACCTATGATGGATGACATAATGGACTGTTTGAGTGGAGAAAAATACTTTACAAAGATAAATTTGAAGAGTGGATATCATCAGATCAGGATTAGAGAAGGTGATGAGTGGAAGACAACATTTAAGACAAATGAAGGATTGTATGAATGGTTGGTGATGCCTTTTGGATTGACTAATCCACCTAGTAATTTCATGAGGCTAATGAATGAGGTATTGAAGAAATTCTTGGGTAAGTTTTTCTTGTGTATTTGGATGACATTCTGATTTTTTAGTAAGACAAAAGAGGAGTATTTGTTGCAGTTAAGACAAGTTTTGCAGAGATTGAGAGAAGAAAAGTTGCTGATAAATATTAAGAAGTGTACTTTCATGATGGATGAGTTAGTCTGTTTGGGATTTGTGATATCTAAGGATGGTTTGAAGATAGACCCTACGAAAGTGAAAGTAATTGTTGAATGGCCTACATCGAAAAGCATTGGAGAGGTAAGATCATTTCATGGATTGGCTAGTTTTTACTAGAAGTTTATCAAAAATTTCAGTTCAGTTTGTAACACTATGAAAAAGACCATAAGAGGAGATCGCAAGGAATTCAAATGGACCATCAGAGCAAACAAAAGTTTTGAACTATTGAAGCAAAATGTGATTGAGCAGCCTATGTGGGCTTTACCAGATTTCAACAAAGTATTTCAAGTGGATTGTGATGCAAGAGGAACAACAATAAGACCAGTCTTGAGTTAGGAAGGGAGAGCAATAGCTTATTTCAGTGAGAAATTGAATGATGTTCGGAGGAGATATTCAGTGTATGATTAGGATTTTTTATGCCATAGTTCAAGCCTTGAAGAAGTGGAGACATTACTTGTTTCCTAAGGAGTTTGTGTTGTATATAGATCATCAAGCTTTGCAATATTTGAATATTCAAAGTAAGTTGAATCAGAGACATATGAGATGGGTAGAATTCTTGTTGAGTTACACCTTTGTGTTGAAGTGTAGAAGTGGTAAATCTAACAAAGTTGCTAATGCATTGAGTAGGAGAAGGAATTTGTTGACAGAAATAAGAGTGACAATATTAGGATTTAAAGATTTGAAGACCTTGTATGATGATGACCCCCTTGGAAAGCATGTAGAGAACTGATTATGGTAGATAGAAGCAAGTGGTTGGATTACTTCATTCAGGATGGGTTGTTATTCTGAGGAGTTCAGTTGTGCATACCTAAGAGTTCTATGAGGGAGAATCTGATAAAGGAGAAATGTAGTGGAGGACTAGCTGAACATTTTGGAATTGACAAAACAATAGCATTGGTGAGTGAGTAGTACTTTTGGCCCCAGATTCATAAGGATGTTAAAAGATATGTGCAAAGTTGTAGCGTTTGTCAAGTTTCAAAGGTTGATAGTTAGAATATGGGATTGTACAAACCTTTGACAGTATCAATAAGACCTTGGGAGGATATAAGCATGGATTTTGTACTTGGATTGCCTAAAACATTGAGAGGGAATGATTCTATATTTGTGGTAGTGGATAGATTCTTTAAGATGGCTCATTTCATGCCTTGTAAGAAGACATCAGATGCATTGCATGTAGTAGACCTATTTTTCAAGGAAGTGTTAAGATTGCATGGACTACCTAAGAGAATAGTTTCAGACAAAGACACTAAGTTTGTTGGCTATTTTTTAAGAACACTTTGGAAGAAGATGAAGACAGATTTGAAGTTCAATTCTAGTTTTCATCCATAGACTAATGGACAAACATAAGTAGTTAACTGGAGTTTGGGAAATTTATTGAGATGTTTAGTTGGAGATAAAAACTGGAAGTTGGGATTTGATCCTTGCACAAGTAAAGTTTGCCTACAACAATTCAATGAATAGTACCAAAAGAACACCATTTGAGATTGTTACTGGAGTGCATCCTAGAGGTATATCCAAATTGAGAGACATTAATAGTGAAGACCAGAGAAGTTCAAAAGCAGAAGATTTTGTAGATCACATGGTAGGATTGAATATTTAGGTTAAGTAGCATTTGGAAGACATGAACAACAAGTATACGGAGAAGGCAGATGAGAAGAGGAGACACAAGGAATTTGAAGTTGGCAATGAAGTGATGGTATATTTGATAAAAGAGACATTCCCAATTAGAACTTATAACAAGTTGTAGATGAAGAATTTTGGACCTTGCAGGATTTTGAGGAAGTTCAATTCTTGAAATGAATATGAAGTAGAGTTACCAAATAGTTTGAGTATTTCACTTGTGTTTAACATTGCAGATCTTTATGAGTATCATGAACCAGAATTTAGTAAGGATAGTATTACAAGCTTGGAGAAAAAGTTGCCCTGGAAGGAACCGGATCAGATTGAAGAGATTTTGGATAATAGGATTGGGTGTAGTATCCAGAGTAGTCTGTATAAGGAGTATCTAGTGAAGTGGAAGGATAGACCAGTTGAAGATTCATCTTGGATTTCTTAGGCAGAGTAGACCATCTTGGTTTTTCTCTAACCCCAACAAAGTGAGAGGCTCACTTTTTCAATAACCCCGGATGTCTGATGCAGGAGCATCCTGGGTTCATAGCAATCTTGCATCAACCCAAAACATTTTTTTTTTGTTTTTCTTTTTGTTTGCAGTTTCAGTTTTCCTTTGTCTGTCCCGATTTTGGCTCATCGGATCCTATGGATTTGGATTCTACTTGAAGACTTGATCATATTTCTCATTTCCAGAGCGTATCGCATTTGGATAATTTTTTGACAAGATATCGCTATTGGATTCCTTTACAGTTTCCTATTACTGGTTGACAGTTCTTGTTACCTGTTGCCCGCACCTATTTTGGTGATCTACCAGAACCCTTTCCAAATCTTGTGGAGCCTTGGGTGTTGATTCTGATGTTCCTTGGCATGTGGTCGACCTTTTCCCATGATCTACGTTTCATCCTTTGGATTTTCTAGAGGAATCTCTTGGCAGAGGCTGACCTTATTTATTTTGCATGTTAGGTCTTATTCTTTGGGTTTTGATCTTGTTTGGGTCGACTAGATCCTTTGGATCGATATATATATATAATTTTAATTGCACATTAAATCAATCAATCAGAGAATCAAGTTGATAGATTGTGTGTAGAAGATAGATCTCAAGATTCAAGGTCCCGGTTGTGACCTAATTTGTATGTTCTACTAGGCTTGTGAGCCGGTATGCTATAACCCTCTTGTACCAGTAGGGATTAGTTTAGTGGTGAATATTCACCAATGGCTAATTTTTCACATCGACCATGTCGGAAATGGCGAATATCTTGTACCAACTAGGGGTGGCCATGTCGCCAGAACATTATGAATTTTTGTCAAAGCCACGACCCGATCGCCATATGTTTTATGCAATTAAATGTTTCTATGCTATGATTTCGCCAATATAATATATGGTGGACACACGGTAAAATTAATTTTTTTGCCTACACTCTCCGAGGTTGCCTTAATAGACGACCATAATTCACCTATAGGCATGTGAAGATTTGTTAGCCAGGAGGACCCAATTCGCCCGACATTTTGCTGACGCGTGTCTCCATTCACCCCAACTTTTGCCAACTATATTTATTTGCCAATTATTTGGATGGCCTATAATCACCTCGAAAATTACATAAGTCATATTTGGACAACCTATAATCGCCTCGAAAATTACATGTCGTTTTATAGTTATGCGGGATTTGCCAAATATTTGTATACCATATAAAATTCCTGTGGAATTTGCCATATAAGGATTAGTATAAATACATGCAAAGATCAGATCTATCTCACCACAATCTGGTGGGTACTAGGCTTTGAATTTTGATCAATAGTGAAGTTTCAGACCAAGGAAAATAATTATTGTTGACTGCATTGGCGACTGCTAGTGACCTAAAGTTGAGCGATCATATTTTTGAAGTGTTGTAATATTTGTAGTGTCCTAAAATTTTGACACTTGCAATTTCGACCGCATTTGGGTCTTCATGATGGTGACGCAACACTGAACCTGAATGGAGACCCCGAAACTTGTTCATGACATCAAAAACTGCATTTTTCAGTACCCTGGCCTGATCCTCCTTGCACCCTGCTGTCCCGGGAGGTGGGACCATGGTACCCAGAGCCCCGGTCCTTCAGGACTAGGGCACCCAGTGCCCTGGTCCCCCAGGACCATGGTGCCCAGCGCCCTGGTCCCTAGCCCTATTTTTGGGCCTGGTCTCTTTTGGGGCTTTGGGTCTTTTAGTTTGCAAATTGGAAAATAATCTTCCCAGGTCAGCCTAAGGTCGGAAAAATCAGTCTATCAACCCTAATTGACAAGTATATAAACTACATTTCCTCTCCATTTTGGTAGATGGGAAAAAAGGCGGAAGCGATACTCAAGTATTCAAACATTCAAGCATTCAAGCATTCAAGCATTCAAGCATTTCTTTCAAGCAATTGAGCATTCTAAGTCTCCATTCAAGGCTAAGTGTTGCATTCAAGTCAAGGATTCAACCATTGAAGAGGAGATCACATACCACATACAACATACAACATACAACAACATCTACACCTTCGCATGTAAGAATACAAACATTCTTACAACAAGGTACTAGTACTTGTTTTACATTACAATCATTTACATTTACAGCATTCTCATTTCTTGGTTAATTCCAAAACTGGGGTTTGACCTAAGGGCAAACCCCTAATCCCTAACCCCCCAATCGTCCTCTCTTTTCTGTGTGTAGGTTGCAGGTACGCGGCTGTAATTGAAGATCTGGAATCTTTGTGCAGAGACGAATAGATCCCCCTTCGTTTCGCGGATTTTTCGGAGGACCGTGTGCACGTCGGGCGCCATCGTCCCGTCAAATTTCACTCAAATTTAGAGGACAGTGTCGTCTCGACATTTTACTGCTAATTCCAGGTCCGTAGCTTCATCCTATATTCCTATCTCTGTTTTAAGTGAATCTTTCTCACTTTTCATGCATTCCTAGCTTAATCCTTCTATCTACATTCTTTACAAAAGAGGGTAGCCTTGTTGTTTTAACCCTTGAAACTCATTTAGAATCCAATCTTGCATTGTGTGGGATTGGATCTTGTGGGTTTCAACCCCTCTTTTGAATGTAAAGTCTCCCCTAAGTGAAAACCGTCAACCCTAGTGACCCCCTTTCTCTCTCCTTGGAGTGGTGGGGGGAACACTTGGGGTTCGCTCGCGATTTTCCGCTTTACATTTTGGTGAACCCGATGTGAACATCCTTTCTGATTATTCATGGTTAGATCTAAAAATTGGATGCCTTGATTACATTTCCCTGTTTGATCTTTTGCAAATTTTAGAGGTTAATTGCATAAAAACCCTAAATTTTCTTTTTAGTAATTAAGCTTGTGAAATGTCTAATTGTTAATGCTTGTTTTAGATCTACCCTTCTATTGCAAATAATCAATTCATATTTGTTCTTTAATTCTGAAAATTAAGTGGTTAAGTGTCAAAACCCTCTTCATTCAGCCTTTGACCGATAATTTCACTGATCAAAACATTTCCAAATCGGCTGTAACTTTGGATTCCGCAATAAAATCATAATATCTTTCATCCTTGAAAATTTGGAAAAAAGTTGCAAGGACCGTGTGCACCCCGAGCGCCATCGTCCTCGACATTTTTTCTGAAATTTCAGGAGCTAGATCTTACTGTATTTTTCTGCTAAAATCCAGAATTTTGGCTGATTTCATCAATTCTAACTCTTTCAAAATTAAAGTCAAAGTTGGTCTAGTGATTGCTTGGATTAAGGCTTCTAATCATTCAAAAATTGTTGAAATTGAAATTTTGTGTCGAAATTGTGTTCTTACTATCCTAAATCTGAAAAGTGTGTTGGCATTCATTCGAAATTTCAGTGCTTTATTCAAATTTTTGCAATTTGTGACTTTTGAAATTAAATGTTTAATTGCAACAAACTTGATTTCCGCTTTCAAAATTGAATTTTGCGTGAAATTGAGTCAACATTTAAATTTCAAAGCTTGCATTGCTCTTAGTATTCCCTCTAAAATCATAAAATTCAAAATTTCAGTTTCCCTCTCTTTTTCAAAATTCAAATTTTGCATTTTCCAACAATCTTGGTAGGGTTCAATTTTGAGATTGCAACTTTAATTTGGCCTATCCACAGATCGTAAAATCACTCAATTTTTTCAGATTAGCTTTAAAATCATCATAACTGTCATCCCTGCAAATTTCGAAAAAAGTTGCGAGGACCGTGTGCACTCCGAGCGCCACGGTCCCTGACATTTTTTCTGAAATTTTGAGAGATTGTCGTGATTGCATTTAACAGCTTAAATCTAGGAGATTGGCTGATTTTATTGAAATTTGCTACCTCTAAAATTCAAAATTTTCTCTCCCTCACCAATGCATGAGTTTTACAACAATAAGCCCTACTTACACTATTCCCGTTAGACGAAGCCTTAGAATTAAGTCTTTCCAAGGTTTAATTACTGAGGAGATGGAACCTAATTTGAATGGCCATTTTAACGAGGACACGGGTAATTCCTCTAATCCTCTTAATGATGAAGAAGCTCTCCATGAGGTTTCTGTAGAACAACTTTCGAAATTGGATAACCAATTTGATAATTTTTAGCAATGGATGTCTCAAGAGTATCCCGATAGTCAAGCTCTTTCATTAATTGAGGGTCTAAAACGTATGGTTCAAAGTGATAAGAATGGAATTGATATTTTGCGTGGTATTGCACACATTGTGGATTCGAATGTGATGCCTATGAAGGTTGTGCTGAAACTTTAGGTTATACACAACCTCCTACTCAAGTCAATCATTCTATTCCTTTGACAACTTCTATTGCTAGTATACCTACCTTTACATCAAACATAATGACTACTTCTATACAAGACATTCCGCCTATGATTACCAGTCATGGGGGCAATCCTTCCTCTTCAATTAACCCTCTTCCTTCATTCAATCCAACTTCTTCATTCATTCCTTCAATGAGTGTTCCTATTACATCTCCACAAATGAACATGACGCAAGGGGGCAATTCATTTAACCATTCCATTCCTCCTTGTAGTGTTCCTCCTTTCCAATCATCTCCTATGACTAACTATCATAGTGTCCCACCACCTTACTCTCAATCAATACCTTCTTTCAATAACATAATACCTCCATCACAATCTAACACAGCTAATATGAATTCTTCGACTGAAGCGACCATTAACAATCTTGCACAAACTGTCTCTTCTTTACAGCAACAAATTGCCTCTATGAATCAATCTAAGTTTAGTGTGCCTACATTTGATGTGGTGAGCCCACTTTCTCTTGACATTGTTCGAGCTATCCCTCCTAAACATGTTGAAATCCCGCATTTGGAGCTTTATAATGGTAAAGGTGATCCTCTAACACATGTTAAGACTTTTCAAACGATATGTACCGATTTTGCTTATGACCAAAGGTTGCTTGCAAAACTGTTTACTAGGACATTAAGAGATAAAGCCCTACAATGGTATTGCTCGTTGCCTTCTTATTCTATTACTTCTTTCGAACAACTTGCAAATGCTTTTATTCAACAATTTCAAAACAATATAAGTCCTAAAGTTACTTTGATTGATTTAATGCATTGTAAACAAGGTGTTAAAGAAAAAGTGACTGATTTCATTGGTAGATATAAGCATTTGTATGCTCAAATCTCTTTTTCAGTGCCTGACAATGATATTCAAAGAATCTTTATTTCTAATTTACAAAAAGATATTAGAGAAAAACTTCTATTTTCTGAGTTTACTTCTTTCCAATAGTTGTGTGCAACTCTTCACAATTATCAACTGATTGTGAGTCAAATGGAACAAGCAAATCCTATGGCTCCGAGTGATAAGGGTGATAGTAGTCAACAACCATTTGGGAAGTTTAAACTGAACAGAGATTCCATTAAATTCAATGAAAACATCATCAACAACAATGTGAATGCAGCATCAGGTGTGCCTCCTATTTCTAAGTTTTTCAAGAAAGAAAGAAAGTTTACTCCTTTGAATGTATCATTGCATAGTATTATGAATAAGTTATTGGAACAAAATGTGCTTACTCTCCCTCTTGTAAAGCAAATCGATCCTACAAAGATTAATTCACCCTATTTGGATAACAAATCTTTTTGTCAATTTCATCGTCAACCTGGGCATGATACTGAAAAATGTTTTGCTTTAAAGGGTAAAATTCAAGATTTGATTGATGATAATACTATCTTTGTTTTAGGAGTGAATGATAAAGGCAACACATCTGTAGCTCCTCCTAACCAAAATCTTAAATTTTTTACTGATCCATTAACTTCTCATACCTCTAATGTGACTGAGACTAAAGATTCCTCTTTCTCATCTGATGGTCTTGTGTCTATGACTCCGAATGTGATTAACTTTGTAGAGCAACAAGAAAACCCTAAAGAACCTTCCATCACATTTGATTCTAGTGAAACTATTAGGGCACCTGATGGTCCTTTATACATAGTTGCAAAAGTCAAGAATACACCTTGCTGTGGAGTGCTTATTGATCCTTCGTGCATGGTTAATGTTATTACTGAAGAATTTCTTTTTACTTTGCAATTGAATCAAGTGATCTATGACAAAACAAATGTGATTGTGAAATTATTTGATGCATTTTCTTCTCCTGCAATTGGTTCTATTACATTACCTATTGAAGTCCATAACAAATCCCTTGATGTGAGCTTTGCTATTATTCCATCTTCCGAACAATTTCGTGTGAAGCTAGGCTATCCTTGGCTATCTTCCATGAAAGCTATTGCTTCTCCTATTCATAAATGTTTGAAATTTCCCCATAATGGTGAAGTTGTTACTGTCAATCATAGTCTCTTTAAACCAGCTGAAAGAACTTCTAGGATTCCTATTGATTATTTTTGGCCTAAACAATTCCAATCTCTTCCTCCACAAAGTGATCATCTTTTCAAATCTTATCAAAAGTGGAAAACAGATATGATCCTATCTCTAAGTGAACCTAGAACACCCAAACTTGATGTTCCTATTGTTCTTAAGAAGGAAGTTCTTCCTTTGAAAGATAAAACTAATGTCTTTCCTCAAGAAGATTCCCAACCCATTCTTATGGATGTGACTATGTCTATGCCTAATAAACTTTCTAAAGGTAGACCTATACCTCCTCGTCATGATGGACTTGGTCTCCTTCCTAAACCAAATATTCCTCCTTTATACGGAGCAGTTCCTCCTCCTCAATCTTCTCCACTTCCTACTAAGACTAGACGAAATCATTCTGCACGTGAACGCCAACGAAAGCGTCATCTTAGAGCCCAAGCAGCTGCTTCTCAAACTTTGCAATCCCTAAAAACACCTTCAACAAGCATTATTCCATTTTCTCCAAAATCTCCTAAACATAAGATGCATGATGGTCTTGATCCTGTGTGAGTTAAAGATCCTATTTTTATAAATCTTGATGATGATATAGATGAAAATGTTATTCATGATGAAAATGTTACTACTCTTGCTTCTGATAGTGAATATGAATATGTTGATGTTGATAACCATTTATCTAACGAATTTTCTAAAGCACTTATCCTAGCTCCTAGACAAGAACAACGTGGCTTGGAACATGAACATAGCCCTTGTTTGGACCTTGTGATAGCTCCATCTGCTGTGTTGGATGTTCCTCCTCTAGCGTGTTCCCTACCTTCCCGAAACATTGATCAACAAGATCGGGGGGTAGATGACGTGCTAGACTAGTTTCATTAGCATAGAAGACTCTCTCCTCCTCTCTTTTGTTACTTCTTCTATGTGTTATTCTCATTCTTCTATTTGTTGTCCTTAGTGTTGTCTACTTGAGGACGATGTAAAGCATTGAGATCTCTTTTGGTCTCTCTCATGTTGACTCAAAAGACACATGTGTTCCCTTCTTCTAGGTGACCTTCCTTGATTGGGGAATGAAGAACAATTATGCATACATACATATGATATACATGAATTATCATACAGCATACTGACCCCAAGGAAAGTGAAGTCGCCTCGTACTTTGTGTTTTGGTGTCTATTATCCTTGGGTTTATCTCACACTTGGGGGCTAAATCTTTGTGATAACATGCTCCTTTCCCTTCTCATTTCTTATGTGTATCACTACCTTAAAGCAATCACCCCCGTTGAGGCATGTGCGATCGCTTTAACGTAGGGGGGCATACATCCTGTTCATATCTCTTCAGGATACTTGAAAATTTCTTGGTGAACCTAGCTTCGCCTTGAAAATTTTTGGTATTTCTCTTGCATGACTCATAGTGAGGGAACCTTACTACTGACAGTCATGGTTCTCCCTCGTGATCTTCCCTTTTACTTTGTCAATAGAAGTCGTAAGATCCTTAGTCCACTGGGGGCTTGGTGTGTCTTGCCTCCTTGACGTGGTGAAAGTCTTTCAATGTTGTTTCCTTGTACTTTACCGGAAGTATGAGCATACGCTTATACTCCCGCTAAAGTGGGGGCTAAATGTAGTGTCCTAAAATTGTGACACTTGCAATTTCGACCGCATTTGGGTCTTCACGATGGTGACGCAACACTGAACCTGAATGGAGACCCCGAAACTTGTTCATGACATCAAAAACTGCATTTTTCAGTACCGTGGCCTGATCCTCCTTGCACCCTGCTGTCCCGAGAGGTGGGACCATGGCGCCCAGTGCCCTGGTCCCCCAGGACCATGGTGCCCAGCGCCCTAGTCCCTGGCCCTATTTTTGGGCCCGGTCTCTTTTGGGGCTTCGGGTCTTTTAGTTTGCAAATTGGAAAATAATCTTCCCAGGTCGGCCTAAGGTCGGAAAAATCAATCTATCAACCCTAATTGACAAGTATATAAACTACATTTCCTCTCCCATTTTGGTAGATGGGAAAAAAGGCGGAAGCGATACTCAAGTATTCAAACATTCAAGCATTCAAGCATTCAAGCATTCAAGCATTTCTTTCAAGCAATTGAGCATTCTAAGTCTCCATTCAAGGCTAAGTGTTGCATTCAAGTCAAGGATTCAACCATTGAAGAGGAGATCACATACCACATACAACATACAACATACAACAACATCTACACCTTCGCATGTAAGAATACAAACATTCTTACAACAAGGTACTAGTACTTGTTTTACATTACAATCATTTACATTTACAACATTCTCATTTCTTGGTTAATTCCAAAACCGAGGTTTGACCTAAGGGCAAACCCCTAATCCCTAACCCCCCAATCATCCTCACTTTTCTGTGTGTAGGTTGCAGGTACGCGGCTGTAATTGAAGATCTGGAATCCTTGTGCAGAGACGAACAGATCCCCCTTCGTTTCGCGGATTTTTTGGAGGACCGTGTGCACGTCGGGCGCCATCGTCCCGTCAAATTTCACTCAAATTTATAGGACAGTGTCATCTCGACATTTTACTGCTAATTCCAGGTCCGCAACTTCATCCTATATTCCTATCTCTGTTTATAAGTGAATCTTTCTCACTTTTCATGCATTCCTAGCTTAATCCTTCTATCTACATTCTTTACAAAAGAGGGTAGCCTTGTTGTTTTAACCCTTGAAACTCATTTAGAATCCAATCTTGCATTGTGTGGGATTGGATCTTGTGGGTTTCAACCCCTCTTTTGAATGTAAAGTCTCCCCTAAGTGAAAACCGTCAACCCTAGTGACCCCCTTTCTCTCTCCTTGGAGTGGTGGGGTGAACACTTGGGGTTCGCTCGCGATTTTCCGCTTTACAATATTATTCTAAATTTATCTATATTTGTTTGCATTGTTGAGTTCATTTTTATTCAGTGGCAACCCGTTAGTGCCAAGTAGTTAGGACTCAGGGGGGACATTCAGACCTCAGACATCTAGATTGTAGGTCGTAGGGCCAATGAAACATATATTATACATTATAGTCTATTATTGCTTCTTCAACAAATTGATATTTTTTTGCCAGCCTTTATTTTGTTGGAGATGTCGAACAGGAAGAGAGTTAGGAAACCTGAATGTGGGGAAAGCCGTGAGAGGCCAACAAAAAGCAGAACGTTGTCTTTGTACTTTGGCATTGGAAAAGATTGTGGTGAAAATTAAGAAGGTACATCATCACAAGTACAAGTACAAAATTCACCACTTGCACCGCATGTTAAAGAAGACGACAAACTTGATATCTCAGATCAAGATGATCTTGAAGAAGATTATCTGGTAGATGCCCAAGTTAGCCAGAATGATATAATCGACTTGGGTGATAATGCCATGGATGATAATGGACGGAAGGGGAAAAGAAAAGCCATATCAAAAAAGGGTGAACCACAATTAAAAAAGGATCGAGAGTGGGATATGTCAGTGAGGAATTTTCAAATTAATTGGGCATCAAAGTATCCATTCATTAAACTAGTGGAGAACCCAATTGAAGGCGAGCCTCCAATAGAATGCAGGTGTAAGATTTGCTCTTGGAAACATAATAAGGAAACTAGGTTGCAGCTAAAATTTGACACCATAGAAAAGCATATGGGTAAAGTTTATGAAAAACAAATGATAGACGGGGTTGAAAAATTAGTGATATGATGGAAAAAAAAGGAGGAATGTAAGCATGTGAGGAATGCCGATGAGTATTATTTTCATACAAAAATACAGACGAAGCCTGCTGAAGTTAAAGGTTCTATTGAAGCTAGTTTTGGAAAAGCAATGCAAATAGAACAACTGAGAAAAGTTGTTCAGTTAAGTGTTGTTTTTTATATTTTGATCAGAGGGTGTGCTATGAAAGATTTCCCATCAATTAGTGGTTTATTACACTTTTTGAAAGTTACTAACTATCCTAATAGACACTGGTCAGTAAACAGTGGATGGGAATGGGCAAGTTGTCTTGCTAAGGTTGAAAAAGAAGATGTAAAGGAAAAAATAAGAGATTCAAACTTTATTGCATTTTCTTTAGACAAAGTTATGATAGTAGACAATAATTCATGGGTATGCATGCATGTTTATACTGTAGAGAATCATACCCACCAACCTCATCTACTATCTCTTGCTAAAATGAAGGAGAGCACAACAACGGAAATTTATTTCAACTAATAAAGAGAAGTTCAATTGAATATGGAGGTATGGATGCCATGACGGTAGCCAAAAAATTGGTTTGTGTTGGAAGAGATGGAGCTTCAGTAATGCAAGGTCACAGGAACAATCTTTGTACAAAGATTGAAACTTCATTTGCGTCGTACATTACTGCAATTCATTGCATGGCTCACAAAATGAATCTAGCTTTTGGAATTGTGAGCAAGTTTTCTTCGGTTAAAAAAATTAAAATTTTAATCAGAGAGCTCTACTCACACATCTGTCGAAGTCCCAAGCGATTTATGGAATTTCATCACTTTGCTGATGGAATAACTAATGGGAACAAGCTTCTCAAGGATAATGATACCTGATGGATCTCTTTGGATGGTCCAGTGCATCGAGTGTTTTTAGAATATCCATCCTTGATTAGACTATTTCACTCAACTTGCGACGAATCAGATCAATTGAAATTTCTTGAACTTCTTCGGAGGTTAAGTAATTTAGAGACACTCTTAACTTTAGCAGCTCTTTTGCCCATGCTAGAGGAAATGAGGAATATTATGAAGGCTTCCCAAAAAAGAGATCTATATATTGCAAAACATGCTATGTTGCGTAAGATGACATGCATGACCCTCGACAATCTCTATCGAAATGAACCAACACTATCTGATGAAAAATTTGTTAAGTGGCAGACACTCACAGATTTGAACAATCCTGATAACTTTTTATAAATCAGTATAGATGGGGAGGTATGTGCCAATATACAAGGATTTGAGATACCAATGCACTTCTATGCCACAGTCGACCCTAGGGAACCAGGAAAGCGCCCCAGGAAGCAACTGGCAAGAGTTACAAGGGAAGATTTCGACAAGATTGTTGAAACTGTAACTACTTCTGTGAAGAAAATTGTGTATGATATTTCCTCACAAATTAGAAGCAGATTCCCTCCTGACAACCTTCTTGAAGCCATGTCTATTGTGTTTCCTCATTATTGGAGCCTCAACAATGCATCTAATTTTTGAAGTAAGCTATTGATTTTGATAAAACAATTTTGCATATCCAGAGAATTGAATGGAGTAACTATAAATGGAATATTAGATGAAACTCATCTTCGAGAGAAATCATATGGTTTTGCATACACTATGAGAGAACAATATGGAAAAATGGAGAACCCACGCGAGGAGGGATCAGTAACAAGGCTTTGGAAAATTATAGCTGAGAACTCAGCGTTGCGTGATTTAATGCCAGAATATGTGAAGCTTGCTGATTTATCTCTTACCATGATATTGGGTTCGGTGGAAGATGAGAGAGTTTTCTATGCTTTGGGGTTCCTAAAATCAAAGCTAAGAAACAAACTAGACAAAAATTTGGAAAATTGCTTGGGGCTCTATACATCTAGGTATGATGTCCACACTTTTCCTTACGATAGGGCTCTGCAAATCTAGAGGTCCAAATGTGAAAGAAGAGGTTTGGGAAACACTTCAAACCAAAGTGCTAGTGGGACTATTGACTCATGTACTGGACCTAGTGGTAGCATTGATATGCAGTTCAACGAAGGTATGCAGACTCGGAGTGAAGAAACCACAGACAAGAATCAAGAAAGCTCTGAATTTGATGAGGATGAATGGCAACTGTAAGATATTGGTATTTATTAATCTTATTATTGTATCTCATCATTCATATTACAAAAGCATATTACTTTTTGCAATTAGAATTTAATATTGATTTGTAATTGTATTTTTCAACTTTCTATTTCCAGAATTAAAAGAGCATAATAAAAGACCATAATGTGTTTATTGATATAGAGATGTTTATTGTTTATTTAGACATGTTTGAGTCTCAAATCCATGTGATACATTTCAGAACCATATGATACAATTCATTCAATAGTAACACACATGTCGAGAACTTAGATTTTCATTAATTGTTTCCAAATATAGCCATATGATACAATTAATTCAATAGAAATACACCAATCTATGTGATTCTCCATGCAAATTGCAAAAGTGAATACAAATTTTTAGAACCCTTTGCAAATGACCCTGAATTCCCTTTTATAGAAACAAGTGAGCAACAACAACTCCTGTGTGATTCTCCAATGTCCATGCAAGAGTGAATACAAAGTTTCAGAACCCTTTACAAATGACCTTGAATTCCCTTTTATAGAAACAAGGGAGCAACACCAGCTTCAGGTTGAATTGCAACATGTGAAGACTCAACATCAAAATCACAAACTCAACACAGATTTATATGGTCATCATAGGCCGTATTAGCAATTTAACATTTGCTACATTTCTGATGTCTCCTGTTCAAAAAATAGAGGTCAAAATTAAATATTAATTCATGCCATGACAAATTAAATATATATAATAGTAGTGCCTAAAACCTAGTAATCAGAAATAGAGAATTGCATAAATGTTAAAGCATGGGAGAATTTGAGAATACAAATTTACTGGCTAAAGTTTTGCACTGTGCATAATAGATTCATAGGATGGATTAGCAAAATAGCAATAGCGAGTGCTGGTTTTTCCCTAGTCACAAAACAATGTTATTTCAAGCGATGCCAAATTCCAAAGAGAAAAAACATAAAACCTTCAAATTAAGAGTAAAAGAAGAAAATTGTGCAATACATAATATGATTCTTAAGATTTATGTGCCAGTTTTTGTAGGGTGCTCCACTCTTCATCTAATGGAAGGTCAATATTCTGTAAACTATGGAAAGTCAACTGCAACTTCATCAACATTCCATATTTAGAAGATTGACTTGACATCACTATTTCATCCAATACCGTATTTAGAGTTGTAAATGGTGGGATGAATTCCAGAAAGCTTTGGGGAGTTGTGTCCTTAGGAAGAAAGTCTAAATTAGACTTCATTTTTATCTCCATGCTTTTTTTGTAAGCTTCTTTTTCAATGAATTTATTTGATGGGTCAACGGTCTTAGGCAAACCAAGTTTAATCAAATTATTTTTTTTTCTTGCAGCTTCAATATCTTTTTTCCATAATTTTCCATAACTTCTGATGTTTCCCTTAGTTTCTCACATTTTTGAATGATAGATGATGTCTTAACTGTGGCATCAATGTGACTCTTAATTCCCTTGGATGCCAAGTAGCTGTCACTGGAACTTTACACTACTTGCATAATCTTTTTTGCCATATCCTCTTTTGAATAAACATGTATGCTCTTCTCAAAGTGCTCTTTGATTTTCATATAAATTACTCCCAGACTGTCATTCAATTCAAACCATTCACACAACTTGTCGCTCCTCTGCATTATTTGCCACCAAATGTTTTCTTGTATATACTTTGTTGTATTTTCATATTTTCTTTCAATCTATTCTCCAAAGTTTTTATTTTATCATTTGCATTGTGCAGGCCTTCTTTCATTTGTGCGCATTTTTTTCTTTCTTCCTCTATTTCCTCTTGCAAATGTTTTTCTTTTTCCTTCCCATGATTCAATAGGTCCTAGCAGCAACAAACTCATAACTTTTGTATAATTTTTGAAAATAGAGTTTTTCCTCATCAATTTTTTTACTGCTTTTAGCCAGTTTTTCTGTCAGGTCCTTCAATTTTGCATCCATCTTCTCCTGCTCTGCAATTTCTACTATAGAGCTTGAATTTTTTATCCTTTTCTGTAAATCATTGCACTTGTTATCTGCTGCTTTCCTCCTTGATTTTTCATTTGCCAGGTCTGCCTGTAACTTTTCAATTTGTTTCTCCAGTTTATTTTTTTCTCTCTCCACCTTTAGCAGCGAAGTGTAGACCACTTCGTTAGTCCTTTTTGACACACTAATTTTGTCCACATTATGTACTTTTGAAAAATCCATTTGGAGGTTGCTAAGTTGAAATTAAGAGGGATCTATCTGACTGTGTGGTGGATTTTTATCTTTAGTTGGGGCCAGGGGCATAACAACCATGAATTCCATCATATCTTTCTGTGGGCCATATGTTGGAAATACCCTATTCCTTACAGGTTGTTTGTCTAAAACTTCAGTCAGGGAAACCCTTTGAAATGTTTTCTTTTTTTCTTTATTTGCTTTTGTTGTGTGTTCATATTTTTCATAGTAATCATGAAATTGAAATTATGTGCTTGTTGAAGCAATTGAATGTTTGAAAGGTGACATAGGAATACCAGAGGCTCCAGTTCCACTTATTCATGTGGTTTTAACTAATGCTTGACTAGGATTACCAACAACAATTCTTGATCCTATCCCACTCCCACTGACACTTTCATGTGTAGTTTTCATAATCTTTTTAGGTGTGTGATCTGAAGCTGCAAATGATTGTTTTGTAGTGTCAGTGGCAATTGATATAGGATTATGAATAGTATGAATATCTACCACTAGTGGCCTCTTGCGAGAGATATTTTGTTGTAGCCCTTGTCTAGCAACAAGACAACTACTATTAGTAGTAGTACCCATGCCAACTCCACCAATCACAACATCACTTGACTGAACAATAATGGGAATACTATCCCCAGATTCCCCACTTGTGGCAGTGGCACTTGATTCACCACCAATGGGAATACCATGATGTGGTGGTGGTTGTGGATTTGAACCTGAAACAAATATAGGTGGACCCTGAGGGTAAGGACTAGGAGTAGTACCTATCCATGATGAATATGAAGAATCAAGTCCAATGACTGGTTTAACAAGAGCTTTTTTTTACTCTAATGGAAGTTGTACCTGTAGTGGATACCAAATGCCCTCTCCTCTGGAACCTAGACCACCACCTTCAAAATCCATTTTTTCCACAATGCTTGCCCTTTGCTATATTTTTCTTTCATGCACTCATTAACTGAACCTAATATTTTAGGGATTGTAGTAGTTGTTGGAGTGCCGCATACACATCATCATCTTCACTCCTGTCATATGTTGTTGTGGCATGCTTCATATTCCACAATTTGCTAAACTCTTCATCCTTGTCAATGGACTCAAATTTTGCACTGGTATTTGGTTCACCGAGATTCTTCCTCATAGTCCAAAAATTATTTATTTTGGTTTGAGTCCAAAAAATTTCTTTACATTCTTGCAGAATTGATTTGGGAATAGATTTCTTAGATGGATTAGTAGATTTTAGGTAGAAATTGAAAGACCTTCTATTTTGGATGCCCTGGCCCTCCTCTGTTGTCCTGTGTGTGTGCAATGCCATAATTTTTGATGAAATTTCTTTTGTTGAAATGTTATTTTCAGCTGGAATTTTCTCCATCTCTTTTTTAACCTCATCCTAGGAGTCCATGTTTCTAAGCTTTTCTAGCAATGGTTTACTTTCATGTTGACATAATGCTGAAGAGTTCCCTCATCACCAAAGTTAAAAACTATCAAAAAATCATGTGCCACATTGAATGATTTTCTCTCAAATGTGAACCCTCCACATGAGAAAGGAAAGGAAGGAAATATGCTCTTCTTTTTCTGACCATGGAAGTGCCTATCTGTGCTCTCCAATTGTCATACATACTCCAATGCAAATACCCTCTCTATCACATGTATTGGAAGTCTGTATAGTTTTACTGCCGATCCGTAAAACCTTAACACAGTGAATTCTTCCATGAAGAACCAGTCAGCCAATTCTATTTGACTTCCGAGTTGAATGCAATCTCTACAAGACACATGCAACCTAGGCATTCGAGTGCTTGTAATTTCATTATACATTGGTGCCAAAAAGATGTCTACAAAATGGTTGTAGTTATTTTTGTTATCATGCATCCTTATCTTTGGTATCCATTCATATATTGGACACTCTGTTCTCTTCCCAGTCTTCTCATCAATCTTATAGTTCACAATTTGAAGCTTGTTGGTCTTGAATATTGCACGATACTTGGATAGAAGGAGATAGCACTAGTAGGATGAGAACCTAAATGTCTTACAAGAACCTTTTTTCATCATTAGTAATTGTTTTTGCATGGATTGCACAATGTTCTCAATAAAATTATATCTTACTGGCTGACCTACATAATGGATATTATAAATCATTTCAAGAAGGCTTGCATTCACTTCCCTATTATTTTCCAATCCCAGGCAGAACGATAGGAAGGAAATAGTATCCCCAACCCATGGAACAAAAATGTTAGAATCATAAGGAGGCTTATGATTATGATTCAACACAATACCAATACCCCTCTTTATTAGAGCTTTGATAAATGAATCTCTACAACTTGGATTGAGACTCTCATAATTCCCTACTAGCTTTCCAAGGTCAATTTGGACATTTGAGTTTTGGGCTTCAAATCCTAGGTTCAACAAACGAGCAAATTCTCACTCATTTATGGATATAATTTACTCTTTTGTATTTTTATTGACAATTGCTTTTTTATCTTCATCATAATTTTTGGTGCAGACCATGACAAAATCAGGGAAAGGGAATACTTCAGGTAACACCGTGCTTCCCAATCCAACATCCCACGATGCAATTTTATTTGTTCTTTGTTTTAACATTGGGTTGAAAACAATAAATTTTCCCCTGCATGCATATACCGCCTTACTAGACAATGCATATCTAATATCTATGATACACTTTTCACCATGGATAGCAGGATCATACATATCATGGTATTCATCAGTGAAACCTAGTGTTTTAACCAGTTCTGTTAGGAAAATTTTGTTTTTCACTTGGCTTCTTGTTGAACTATTGCTTCCCATTTTCCCCATCATTGTTATTGTTATTAATTCAAAATAATGCTAGATAAAAACCTGAAAATGCTAACCCTCAAATTGGACCACGAGATCAAAAAAACCAAAAAGGTGGGATGTAGGTGTTGTAGATTTTACCCAAAATTTATATTTCACTAGATTGGCACAAACAGTCTCTGTTGCAACTTGCATTCCTCAATCTAGTAGTTGTTTTTGAATCTCTCTCAATATACAGGTTTGTCCATGAAATGAAATATGATTATCATTTATGAGTCTCTTATTTTGAAAACTCTGAAAAGTACAAAAGTAATACCTAAAGGCCAAATTATCTAGAATCATGTTGTAATTTTATTAATTATTATTAATAACTATTCCATGCCGAAGGACAAAACATTCATTACTTCAGTATAAATTATGAGGACATTAAATATAAAATGTTCGATTCCGAGTGAGGTTCTCACAAATGTGTTCACTTCCCACATTCGGACCGAAATCCACCCTAAGCTATTGATCTTAACTCATCCAACAGACGATGGCAAAATATCTAGAATCATGTTGTAATTTTATTAATTATTATTAATAACTATTCCATGTTGAAGGACAAAACATTCATTACTACAGTATAAATTATGAGGACATTAGACTTAATTATATTTAATTAAATTTAAAACATTTCAATTCTGCGCAAAGTTCTCACAAATGTGTTCACTTCCAACATTCGGGCCGAAATCCATCCTAAGCCGTTGATCTTTGCTCATCCAACGGACGATGGTACCTGTTGTCAAATGTCATGGCACATGGGTCCCATGACTTCTACCATTTTTCTGGCACGTCACCATACTCGTGTCACTTTTCGGGTCTATTTTTTAAGTCTATTTAATCATTTTAAACTTCCGCCCGAAAAAGAGCTTTATAGACTTAATTATATTTAATTAAATTTAAAATGTTCAATTCCAATTTATGGGCGAAGTTCTCACAAATGTGTTCACTTCCCACATTCGGGCTGAAATCCACCCTAAGTCATTGATCTTTGCTCATCCAACAGACGATTGTATGCGTTGTCAGATGTCGTGGGTCCCATGACTTCTACCATTTTTCTGGCACGTCACCATACTTGTGTCACTTTTCAGGTCTATTTTTTAAGTCTTTAATCATTTTAAAATTCCGCCCGAAAAAGAGCTTTATAGACTTAATTATATTTAATTAAATTTAAAATATAAATTTTGGGCGAAGTTCTCACAAATGTGTTCACTTCCCACATTCGGGCTGAAATCCACCCAAAGTCGTTGATCTTTGCTCATCCAACGGACGATTGTACCTGTTGTCAGATGTTGTGGGTCCCATGACTTCTGCCATTTTTCTGGCATGTCACCATAATTTAAAGTTTAATAAAATTAAAATAAGTAAATATGTGCAATCTTTTTAAAAATGTGCAGTTCTCAACTTGTTAAGCGAATAAATGTGGAAAGTACAACTGTCAAGGTGGCGAATGTTTGTTGCAGAAGGAAGCTATGTGTAGCAGGTCACACGAACGAAGGGAGGAGAGGAGGCAGGAAATATTTTTCCTGATATCATGGCATTAATGCCTTATCCTCCACACTCATTACCTACCCTAGATGGAGGCAAAATTTATTACCTTTTGATCTGCATGCCAAATTTTGTTTTGAAGAAGACCGAATTTGTATCTTGTAGCTTCTATATAACATTATTTTTGCAGGAAGTGTTTTTTGAAATTGTAGGTGACCATGGAGGCCAATTTCACACTGCGAACAGAAAAGAAATTGGTGCCCTTTTTGGGCAAAGTATCGGATAAACAAAGGCAAGGATTATTCTGGTTTAAGGATGAGAAGCTGTGGGCGGTAGCTCATTTGATGCTTGCAGAGGAGGTAGCACATATCCGTCACCGATATCGAACCAACATGGAGGTATACTCTTTGATTCTGGGGTGGGCCTGTGAATTCGAACCAGAGGTGGAAAAGGTGAAACTCACTTTGGTCAAATTGATAGATGTGGATTTTTTGATCAATCTGGACTCAATTTTGGAGTGGGTGGTGCTGCGAGTTGGCATTCGAATTAAGGAAGGGGATGAATAGGAGGAATTGATCCCTTTTATCTGTGGCCCAGAGGATGAAATCAAATACCAGTGCCGTGAACGAGCTCGTGTGGGGTGGGAATCTATGAAACTTTTCATGAAATTAACCAGGGTGGATGAAGTTCTGAAGGCTCTGCATGTGGTGGCAAGGATGGAGGTTGATAGGGAATTGATAGATAGATTTGAAGAAGGTAGGGCCATACAGCTATTGGCAAGTTTGGAGGGTGACCCCAACTTCAGGTGCCTAGACTGCATTCCAAAAATGAAAGCTGAAGTAGCTAAAGGAAAAGCATCGACCTCCGAGGAAGGAAGAGAGGAGGTGACACAGGGGGATAGTGAGTGAGTGGTCTATCATCCAGTGCTTTTTAGTTTGCTTCCTAATTTTTTCAACTATTAGTTTTTTAATTCCAAAACATTTTATCAATGCTGGAACATTTGTTAGATAACTAGCCATGAACTAGTTTTTTGTTTACTGCTACTAGATGTAGGGTAGGATAATTTACAAGTTTGGACTGTGGGAAGTATGGATCTCTTTTTGTCTGTGTTTATGCATGGTGATGGACTACAAATTTTGTATTTTGAAATCTCTGAATCAATAGAATGAAAAAAAAAATTACCGATAAAAAAAAAAGAAAAGTAATATAATTAAATTTAGTTTAATATAAGTTGGAGATTTAGTTCAAATCTTAACTATATATTTATAAAATTATAATCAGCCATAATCAATGTACAAATAATTAATGGAACGAATTGAATTTTTTTATATATATATTAAATATAGAGGAAGAAAAATTACATAAAAAAGATCACAGTATTAAATTTATTTCCATTGTTTAACAAATAATTGAAATAATGTAGCTCATATAGAAAAAACATTTGAAAAAATTTAATTAATAAAAATGAAATAGAATTATAGAAAGCATTTTTATATCCATAAGACTCTAAGAGGCAAACTGAAACAAACTGGAATTTGAAAAATTATCATTAATATTTATGTTTTGGAAATTTACAATTTTTACATTTGAGACTTGAGTCCCTCAAAAACTTAAAAGACAAAATGAGTGAGCCACAGGCACTGAGCCTGTTAGGGTTCGAGGACATAGGAAAAAAAAACTACTAGGGGCCCAAGGGGGCGGGGCTAGGGCACAAGTAGTGGAATTGTTTACAATTTTGCCCTAAGAATTTGGCCCTCCTTCCATGTAGAATTCTTCAGACAACATAAGTTGAGAGAATTATTCAAGCCACATGTAGTTTGGAAAGTCATCCAGGAGCAACCATTTTTGGAGGAAGTCCCTCCCAATCTGTGCCCATTTCCTGTGACACATCAACTGCTTCGCATTCAGGTTCAGGAGAAACAGTTGCCTAGCCACTAGCACTGTTCGGTGAGGGAGGAGAAGCTTGGATAATTCACTCACCCAAGGGATCCCCACCCCTACTTTTGCAAGGATGACAAGAGTAATGTCATCTCCAAGGAATTCTTCCTTAAAAACCTTCCTCAACAACATCATCATATCCACCTTGTCTCCTCTGAGGTCTAGAAGAGATGCTAAGAAGCGAGATGTAATGTCTGTGTTAACACAGTACCTATTTTTTTGTTTCGTAGAAACTCTCTGCCCAACACCATCCACACAGCCTCATTGGTGAATGACCCAACCTCATTGCAGACTGATTGGAGGGTTGGGTCTCTAACGGATCATAGAAAGGCCCTCTGGTCCTTTGCAGTAATGCTTCTCAAGTAGATGGGAGTGCCCATCTTGAGAAAATAGATTAACAAATTAAACAACCAAAAACCTAAACCAGAGGAAGAATTTAAATACCATGAGCTCCGACGATTTATCTACCAAATGGCAAAGGCTAATTGAAGATGAAAGAAGTAGAGATCGTATATAGATAGTTGAAGCTCTTGATTGTAATAATTACTTCTTTAACCATATTAATTGCTATAAAAAAATTTAAATCTTTCGTAGCTCTGCAAATCTTTCCCATAAGTGCACTATTGTGCAAAAATGGAAACAACTATAAACCAATACCAAATTGGCAAGTATCACATTGGAAGTCGTGGGGACAGAGTGGATTGCAATTAGTGAAAAGATATATATTAAATAAACAAAATTATCGATCGTGATTCGTGACATTTGATACATGTCTATTGAATCCAATTCCATTCCGGGCACTTTATAGTGAGCTATGTTCTCTTCAGAAAATTAGGCTGAAATAAAACTTCAGCCATTGATCTACGATCATCGAACGATTTAAAATCATTGATAGATTTTAGGTATGTGTCACCCTTCATGTGTCAAAGAGGTCACGCTTATTGATACATCGTGTAGAGTCTTGATTCGGTGTATTATGTGATGTGATGTACTGATGTGATGTGATGTGCCTTGTCTATAATGGCAATGAATTCATGAAATCGCCAATAAATTATATATTTTTCCATAAATAACAAAATATTCACCAAAACAAATTAAATAATTTTCGAGCGGTGGATAAAAATCGCCAATACATTTAAATAATTTTTCCTTCGGAGTAAAATTTTTCACTCATACAATTATATATTTGTTCCTTTTAACAAAAAATATTCACCTCCCACAATAAATATTTTCCCCATAGAACAAGGTATTATTTGCCAAAAATTTATGGAACTTTCGTACCCTAGAAAAAAATCGCCAATACAAAATAATTTTTTTCCCCATTTCAAAAAAATATTTCGCCATCCATATGAAAATTTCCCCCCGAAAATAATGTTTGATTCGCCAGGTTTTTACACAGTTGCCCAGAGGGTGGTTTCTTAAAGTTATCCCTGGTTACCGGTTGATTGTAATCAATTTTCATGAAATAAAACAATTTGTTATGCATTGCCTCCATCATATCATTGTGTTTTCATTGTGTTTACTATTGCTGACCAGTCCAGATTGATCTCTTTGAGGTACCTCCTCATTGGTGACTGCTTCATTCTTTCTCAAGGGTTCAAGATTTTTTGGGGGTTTACATGTGTGTGACACAGATCTATGTAGTGAAAAGCCTTGTTGTTCTTGTGGGATTTATAGTATAACTTTAAATCATGAAGATTTAGGTTAGGAAAAAATTGACATTCAATGTTAAATGGCCATAAGAGCAATCTAAATTTGACAATCCACCTTGCCTATCAAGAAAAATAAAATAATGTTTGATTTAGAAACCTATGTTTAGGTATAGGAATTAAGTGAGATAAAATAAAGTCTAGTTTAGGACCTATGATTAGGTATAGTTATTAAGTGGGAATATGTTGTGTTGGTTACCATGAATGGGGGAGTGACATGAGAGAATAATTTCTCTTGTTTATCTGTATGGATCCTTGTGATTGGAATATAGGGTGAGTATTTTGAAGTTGTTTTTTGAATATTTTTAGGTATTTAGTAGGAACAACATAGAAATCAAGTGAAATGATAGTGATATGGGTGGAAATGAAAGAGTAAATATACAACTCAAGATGGGAAGTGACCATAACAACATGTCTAACACAATGGGAAGAGGAGTGGAAGGAGGCATGTACCAATTTGAGGAACAAAAACATGAGGAAATTATGAGGAGGATGCACCATTAAATACTTAAGAATAACCTTAATGTCAATCCCTTCAACTTCAAATCCAAATGGCTTAGTAAGAAACAAATCATGAATTTCTTGAAACAAATGTATAGTTATATTTACCTCAATCAAAATGACAAGCTCATGCATGAATTACTTTTGTTCTAAAAGTTAGTCATGATTAAAGTTTGAAATCATATGGTTAATAATAGATGTAGTAATAGAAATATTTATAGAAACACCATTCTTACCAAATTGAACCATTTGGTGTTTTAAATGAAGTTTTCTTCTCAAAAGAATGTGAGCACAAGGATGAGACCTTGACATGCAAACAACTCACAAAACCCTAAAGATCAAATGATGTGAAAGAGATGTAGGAACTAATATTAATTAGAAAAAATATAAAGAGATTAGATCTAAAAATTATTAGTAAATGAAATTGTAGAGGAGAAAACAAGGCTAAACATGGTGCAATGAAGATAAGATCACATAATAAAGCATAAAACCATAAAGGGATATATAGAAAATGGAGCACACGCAAAGAGATTCCAAACTTGAATCAAATTTGAAATGAAATGAATGCACTTGGAAAAAGTAAAAAATGAAATCCTAAATAAAAGAGAGATAAAATTCGGCTAAAACCATAGGTCATGTTCGAATGACATGTTTGATTTGTATAACCTTCACCTTTTTATGTAAGAAGGAAAAAAACACTTGCATAAATATTTATGCTAATAAAATAAATATTGTTTAAAAAATGAGCATACTCATATTTCAAAATAAATACTATAAAAGACATCGAAAGGTGTCATTATGGAGACAACAATTTTAGTTGTACATTATTCCACTTAAAAAATTAACACAACATTTTACTAGGCTATTATTATGTTAAACTAACAACCCAAATCCTAACGATAATGAAACCCAAACATTGACATTAGGTGAACTCGTACATTGATAGTGATACTAGGCCTCATCATAATTGAACCCTGTTGGTTAACATATTAGCCCTTTCTTGATTTTACAATGAATTACTCATGTATGCCCTTTTTGAAAAGGCAAATGAAACCAACATTTGAGTGAACCAATTATTGGTTTACCCTCTACATAAGGGTGCAACTTCCCATAGGATATCCAATGAATTTTTAAACATAAACAAATATTAACTTTACTTTTAACCAGAAATTGAGAAAAGGCATTTTACATTCATTAGTCAACACCACATGAATGCTATGAAGATAAATTATTTATATGCAAAGTTCACAGGCTTGCAATCAGATTAATTTCACTTCACAAAACTATCTGTATTAAAGAAATCAAAACATCATGGACTCTGATCGAGTCTCTCTGATGCCTCAAAGGACAAGGGGGATCAAAATATCCAAACAAAAGTTAACAATAGAGTTATTTATCAGATTCATTAATAAAATTATGAAAAAGGGGATAATCAAAGAAGTAACATATTCTACACATACACACATACCCCAATAGAGATTTGTTTTCCACATTCAAAAACGCAGATTTGAATGCTGTAGAAAATGTATCATTTCTTTCACAGATAAAAATGTTTTCATTGAAAATCCACAACATGCTAAAAAAAAAGTCTACTAACTTCACTCAAAGTTTTTCGAACCCTTCCAAAGTCTTATGAAAATGCATTTATAGACACAACCTGGCCAACAGTTAATTTGGGAAACACGAAATATTTACCTTCCGCCACGCAGTTTAAAAGTAGTTTTTAAAACAGAAAAACTAAACCTAGTTCCCGAAATGAGAAAAGCCGAAAACAAATATCAGGAGGACATCTGGTCGACCAAAGGGGCACTTTTATCGGCTTTAGGAGATGTGGCAAGAATGTCTTTCTTCTAGTTTGTATGAGTTGCAGAGAACTTATGGATAAGTGCAGTGTGTGGGAGGAAGATGTGGGTGATCGTTTGTTTCCACACTTCTTTTTCTCTATGGACCTACTGATGCAAAGAGTCTTGGAGCTTTGTTTGATACACCTTCTTGAGTGACTTGTCCTACTCAACCCTACTACTACTCAAGTCCTTCCTATGGCACTTGGTAGGGGTTATGATATTGAGACCTCCAAGGCCTGAACCTTCTTGAATTTCCTCCTAGGTATAGCCAATGGTTTCTGGACAATCAACTCCACCACTTGAGGCTGCCACCTCAGTTACTCACACACTCCTCTCCTAGGCTCCAACCACTCCTGCAAGGATCTTAACACACAAAATCTTCCTATGGTTTCCCAATGCATCAACAAGGTGTCTTCAATGTGTTTTGAGGTTTAAGACTCACCAAATCCATCACCTTGGCTTCTTATCCCTTCTAGGTCTCTACCAGCACCTAAATAGGCCTAATTGCATTAGCCCTCCCTAGGTGGTTTTAGGGGTTTAATTTGCAAAAGTCCCAAACAAGACTAGAACTAAATCATGGATTTGAGTACCCTTTTTAAAGTTACAAACAATAATGGAAAAGTGCATCTTGGTTATCTGTACAAGTGGGGTTTCCAATGCTGCACTATTTTGAAGGGTTTTAGGCCTAACCGGTGAATTGGCAAGATGGGTCTAGAACTCTTCACCAGTCAAATCTCCTGCTCCAAACACCTTGGGAAACTTCAAGGGGAATTAGAGGGATTATCATTCATATGTTACTTGGTCTTGCAACAATCTCCATGTGCTCACAAATCACACTTTTCTTGCTGTCCTAACTCACCTACTCCTAGCGGTGAGTCTAGGGCTTCATTATTTCTCCTCCTCCAAGACCTGCAACACCACACACCCTATTCCTAATCTATATACAGACCTTAACCTATAATTCTTAGTTATTTCAACAGGTTCCATCAAAGAATTCCTAGGTTAGAGCCATTTCTTTCTCTTAAACCCTACTTGCAAGGGTTTTGCTCCTAGTTGCAAAGAATGAAAGAAATATCTACAACCTGGAACAATCAAACCTGCAAATCAACCTTAATGAAAGAAAATAAAATTAACACTCAAAGATGCAATGATTTTACACCATCTAGTCCATACTAGACCATACAAACAAGGAAAAACAAGAAAAACACTGTCCAAAACCGGTGGAAACAAGATTGCTTCACAAACCAAAAACTTGCTCTTGCATTTCCAATCCTATAACGTGTACAATGAAGTGAAATTTGGCTTATATCCACTTGTTTTAGTCGATTCAACCAACTTCCTAATGCCTATAACCAAAAATGCAACTTTTGCAAGAAGTTGCAAAATGTTGCTCAACAACTTTTTACAACTTTTGCTCCAGGATGCAATTTTGCATTCTAAGGCTCTTAAAGGTCCTCAAACACCTTGGAAGACCTATATACAACTCAATTTATTCCTAATACATGAATACATTCATATTAAGTATTTTTCCTATGAACTACCTAAGCATCTCACTTCTAAAGATAACAACATCCTGAGCACAATTGACTAAAACCAAAATTTGGACAACTCAAGCATGGCTCTATTGAGTCCTCAATGGTTGGTCCATTATTACATCACAAATTAACATACAAACTAAAAATACTTCAAATATTTCATTCTTGGAGTGCTAGGTGCCCTACACCACTTGCTCCACTTGATTAGCGTGATCACCCAAGTGTTCAATGCAAAGATATAACAGGGATTCAATTTTAGCTGTGGTTGATAGGTCCCTTGAATCCAATTTTTTTACCTCCTTCATATAATTTATCTTATCCTCAAATGATTTTGTTATAACTTCGGGACTTTTGATGGTCTTTCCATCTTCTTTTAAGCACTTAATGCCTATGAATTTGAGGTCATTCTACATTGATATTATCAGTTCAGCAAGATGATTCATCAACTTAGCCAACTCACCATATGCTTGTTGTATTATGGAGTTTCTTCAGTCTATGTTCTTTTTGCAGGCATAGAGAACATTGTCATCAAGGCTTGGCACAAGTTTTTCACTCAAGAACTTCATCACCCCATATGCCTGCACTTCCTGCATCTACATTGCTACCATTGCCCATTTAAATTCTTCCTTTTTCCAACCTATAATTTTTGTCTCCAATTCCTTCATGACTAGATGCGCATTTTCATATACTTTGCTTAAGTTAATAAAATATTTTTTTCCCGATTTACGAATTCCCTCTAGCCAATCCATGAAAACCTCAGTTATCAGTCGACATTTTTGAATCTGCTCAAGGGCCTTCTGATTCGTCGATGATTTAGGGTCAAAGGAGGATGGTATTTGAGATAGAGGTTGTGGATCTGAACTATGGATTGCTTCTATGTATTTGGCCATATGTCTCAAGGTCTCATTTAGTTCTTTCTTAGCCTTTTCATCTTTCCAAGTCCATGTGACAATTCTTTTAGTCGATGCCTCTAGATGATAGACATCTGTTACCCTTGTTCTGGCTCCAAGGTTCACCTTTTCAATGGAAAAGTCTTTTGATGAAGGGCTTCCTATGGCTGCATCTACATTAGAACGAGCAATTTACACTATCCAATTCTTATTGTCTTCATCAAAGTCTATTCTTGACATAGTCTTCAATTTGTTTTCCTTTAGAGTCCTTCCAAAATTTTGCTGACCATATCATCAATTGGTACCAAGGCATAAACTAAGTTCCTCTTCTTGCTAGTCAGGGTAGTGTCTAACCAATGAGGATGCTCACTACCAGTTTCTTTTTAAGTCCGATGTTTTGTTGGGCCAAAAGTGGGTACCATCATACAGTTTGATATATGGGTATGTGCAGGATCATGGTGTGCCAAAACAGGCCCTTAAGTGGCAATGAAATTTCATAAAATTAGAGTTATGCAACTTGACATGAAAATTTGAATAAGTTGTGAACATTATTTTTAAAATATGTAAGAAGAGAATATATAGAAAATTGAATGTAGTTTCTAAGCTACTAGTTGTTTTTTGAAAAAAAAAAATCCTATTTGATGAAAATTTCAAATTTCAATGCAGTGGTACTAAAATTTCAAGAAAAAAATAAGTAGATGTATGTCTGACCACCCTAATCACAATCAAATAATAATATTTTTTATAATATTTATGATATAAGTATTAGACTCATGTTCGGATGTGACACATATTTTTTTTTAATTTTTTATCAAGTAAATAATTATTTATGAATTTTTTACTACAAATTTTCAGAAATTCAGAAACTCCTACGTCTGACCACCATAACTTGGTCAAAACCTTATGAAATTTAATTTTTTTTATTTTTCCCTATAGTAGACGAAGCATAGGATGTACCTATGTTTCAGATTCAAAAAATGTTATACCGTTTGAAAGTTATGAGTGTTTTTCAATCAGTATATCAATCAGGACTATTGTCAGAATTCAATTAGAAAATAAATAATAATTATTTATTAAAGTCGAAATAAGACAAGCCTTATATTGTTGGAAAGCTGGGAACGTCCTTAAAAAACCCTTTTCATTTTATCAATTTTGGCTACAAAAAAAGTTGTCAGCCACCAGTGTAAAGTCTAGAAAATCAAGGAATACTGAAAAATGTGTTTTTTCAGTTGACTTTCCAGGCTTGTCATTTCCAAGCCAAATACCAAAGCATTCCCGAGCTGAAATTTGAAAATTTGTCTACAAAAATCGGATATCCAATTTTAATGTATAAATTTGTGGTCCCCAAAAATTTTCCCGTTGCTACCTTTTATTTACTGAATTGCCACATTAATGGCGATGGTAGAAATCCGATATCAGATTTTATTAGTCATATTTTAGAGAGAGAGAGAGAGAGAGAGAGAGGGGGGGGGGAGAGGGAGAGGGAGAGAGGGAGAGACACAAATTGTGTCATTATGGGTCATATGTTGTCCTAAGAGGTTGTAAGACACATAAGACACAATATGACCCCTTACGACACAGTATGACCCAAAGAGACCTAGGTTAGGACAACATATGATGTCATATGGTGTCATTAGGGGTCATATGGTGTCCTAAGAGGTCATAAGGGTTCATGTGACACCATATGACCTCTTAGGACACCATATGACCCCTAATGACACCATATTGGGTCGCTTTGGGTCATATTGTGTCCTACGACCCCTTAGGACACCATATGACCCCTAACAACATGATTTGGTGTCTTAAGGGGTCCTATGGTGTTGTTAGGGGATATGGTGTCTTAGGACACCATATGACACCATATTGGGTCACTTTTGATCATATTGTGTCCTAAGGGGTCGTATTATGTCTTACGACCCCTTAGGACCCAATATGACCCCTAACGACACCATAGGACCTCTTAAGACACCAAATCATGTTTTTAGGGGTCATATGGTGTCCTAAGGGGTCATAGGACACAATATGACCCCTTAGGACACAATATGACCCAAACCGACCCAATATGGTGTCATTAGGGGTCATATGGTGTCCTAAGGGGTCATATTGTGTCCTAAGGACACCATACAACCCGTTATGACACCATATTGGGTTGCTTTGGGTCATATTGTGTCCTACGACTCCTTAGGACACCATATGACCCCTTATGATACCATATGGTGTCATAAGGGGTCTTATGGTGTCCATAGGGGTCATATGGTGTCCTACGACCCCTTAGGACACAATATGACCCCTTAAGACATCATATTTGGTCGTTATGGGTCATATTGTGTCCTAGTGGGTCATATTGTGTCATATGACCCCTTTATGACATCATATGACCCCTTAGGACACCATATGACCCCTAATGACACCATATTGGGTCTCTTTGGGTCATATTGTGTCCTAAGGGGTCATATTGTGTCTTATGACCCGTTAAGACAACATATGACCCATAATGACATAATTTGGTGTCTTAAGGGGTCATATGGTGTCCCTATGGACACCATATGACCCCTAATGACACCATATGGTGTCATAAGGGGTCGTATGTCATCCTTAGGGGTCATATGGTGTCCCATGAACCCTTAAGACCCCTTAGGACACCATCTAACCCATTATGACACCATATTGGGTCGCTTTGGGTCCTATGGTGTCTTAATCTCTCTCTCTCCCCCTCTCCCCTAATATCTCTCTCTCTCTCTCTCTACCCTAATCTCTCTCTCTCCTCTCTCTCCCCTAATCTCTCTATATCCCTCTGCCCCAATCTCTCCATTTATCTCTCTCCCCTAATATCTCTCTATCTCTCTCTCCCTTCCCCCACCCCATCTCTCTCTCTCTTTGTCTATCTGTCTATCTCTCCCCTAATATCTCTATCCCTCTCCCCTAATCTCTCTCTCTCTCTCTCTCTCTCTCTCTCTCTCTCTCTCTCTAAAATATGACTAATAAAATCCAATATCAGATTTAATCAAATATCAGATTTCTGCCATCATCATTAATGTGGCAGTTCAGTAAATAAAAGGCTGCAATGGGAAAATTTTTGGGGACCAACAAATTTATACATTCTATTATTGCAAAAAATCTATTTGATGCTCTCAATTATCACTAATACATTTGGACTAGATTTTTGACTGAGGTTTCCGACGGAGAAGGTATATTGTGGCCAAATTTGATTTTTTTTGAAAAAAAGCCCGTATTCGTCGTAATTCCGATGGAAATTACCCATTTGGTTTCGACGAAGAAGGCATTAGCAATGAGAATTTTCTTTTTTTCAAAAAACTGCTCGAGTTCATTGTAATTCCAACGACAACAGCCATTACAAAATAAAAAAAGAGGTGGGGAATTCATTTGTGAATTGAAATCCTGCATAGGTGTCCGTGGCAACTTCAACCCCCAAGAACATCAAACCCGCGTCGAAGGCAATCCCACGCAGGAGGTAGATTCAAATTGCCCTAGTTTTTAATTTCATGTTGCAAAAAATATGCATGTAGTGGTTAATTGTCCTAGTTTAATCTCATAAAACCATAGAACTGTGATTGAGGAGTGAGCGTTCAATTTTTTATCAGCAATCCCTTCCTCTCATATATGTGTGTGTTGATTGTTCACATGAGATCACATCTCTTTCCAGCATCGTATCAAACAATTCACGAGCCTTGTCCATGTTTCCACATTTTGCATTTATGTCAAGCAGGGCATTTGCAAGTACAACACCTAACAAAATTCCTCTATCCATTATGCTTTGATGGATGTCCATACCCTATTCCAAAGCTCCCATTTTTGCACAGGCAGGGAGGATGTTGGCAAAGGTTGTGGAATTTGGCTTTATGCCTTCCAATTTCATTTTCTTGAAAGTGTCTAAAGCCTTTTCGACAAATCCATTTTGTGCATATCCAGCAATCATTGCAGTCCATGAGACAACATTTCTTTCAGGCATTCTATCAAATAGTTCACGTGGCTTGTCTATGCTTCCACATTTTGCATACATGTCTACCAAGGCAGTTACAACTACAACATCTAACAAAATTTCTCTATCCTTTATGCTTCGATGAATGTCCATACCCTGTTCCAAATCTACCATTTTGGCACAGGTAGGGAGGATAGTAGCAATGGTCATGGAATTTGGCTTTACACCTACCGATTGCATTTGCTTGAAAGTTTCTAAAGCCTTCTCAACAAATCCATTTTGTGCAGTTGCAACTACATCTGAAAAAATTCCTCTATCTTTTACGCTTTGATGGATGTCCACACCCTGTTCCAAAGCTCCCATTTTGGCACAGGCTGGGAGTAGGTTGGCAAACGTAACTAAAGAAATGCAATGATCAGCTCCAAAGACATCAAACCACTACTAACAAAACCGAGAGTCTAAAATATGATAGGGAATAGTGTGAGCTATCCTGAAATAAAATATTTTATTTTCAATTTCAACTAAAACATAATTACTCAGCCATTTAAAGTTATTAATAAGTGTTTAATTTATGAAAGAGATAAATGGTTGGCCACAAGTACATGAGTTACTAAATGCACACAAATAAGTGAATTTGATATTCAAAACTATCTACAATGAATTCAATTCTTGTCCATTAGTCATTTAGGTTTGCAATAATCATCTTTCTTTGTTTTTCTTAATCTTTATTCATAGTTATGTGCATATTTCACATTCTATAATTAGGATATCAATTGCTATGGCTGAACACTAGCATGATGTTTGTGTTGTGGTATAGATGCGTGGAAACATAATTATGGGATTGTTATATTATAGAGATCATAAATCTAGATATCACATATTAGTTATAGCTCTTCTTGGATTGAGTCTAAAGTTGACATACAGTCATAAAGCCATTATTAGCAAATCTATCCATTTCTAGTAAAGACAATTGAGAAAGTCATTTTGATATTGAGAGTTTCTTATCTATTTACCTATTGATCATTATTAAGCCATAATATTTAGGTCTATTTATCTCTCTTGAAAAACCTTTGTAAGTGTCCTAGATTGTCCCTACTACTCACTCTTCAATTCAGAAAAGTGGAGTTCTAAAGATTTGTTGCACAAGATGGTGTTGAACATATCAACAAGGCTAGCATGGAAGGCATGTTCAAGCTTCCACTTGTACAACTTACAACAAATGATTTGTTGATAGAAGAAATTCTTGAAATAGGGATACAATCGAAAGACAAGTAAGTACATACAAACCTCCTCAGTTGAAAGTAAAATTTGTGTATAAAAAGAGTACATTGAATCCCAATCCATAAACACAATAGAGATACCGATGGAGACTTAATTGGATGTAGCATGTCGCACCAAAGTTGTTAGAGTATGCTAAGCTAGTACATAATGTTTCGTAAAGCCACATTAGTATTTTACCCAGATCATTATCTACCAAAACTAACTATAGTAATCCTTTTGAGGATTAATTTCATGGTGCTAGATCTTCATTTAGTTCCACTTCTTGTTGGAGATAAGAACAGTTATTTCTTGAGGTAGATGAATATCCCATCAACAAAGGACAAGACCCTTTCTAGAATATAACAAATTCTACTCCAACAAAAGATCATGGGGGTTTCACTAGAGATATTGAATAAGAGATAGACTTCTACTGCTACATTAAAAGCATTGGCATGTTCTTCATTTATTGATGTAAACTCTCTGTGATGCCACCACAACCAACAAAGGTGTAAAAAGTTGTTTGCAATGCATGGATTTTTAGGATTGTCCTTTGAGAAAATAGAATTAAAGTATGGAAGCAGGATCTGCCAGCTCCTGAGGGAAAGACCATGTCAGACAATAATTTCTATTTTCTTGCCTATGAAGAAAGACCATGTCAGACAATATCAACGAACAAAAAAATAAAGAGACAATTGCTAGATTGTGGTCTAACTTGTAAAGAAAAGGTGATGGAAAATGTTATTGTCCATGCAAAATTTGTAAGGGGTTAAAGACTAGAAGACTTCTAATCAAAACAATGAAGAAACATTGTAGGCTGCATGGTCACATTGAAGGTGGACATGATTATCATCCATTGGTAAGTTTTTCATTATATCATTTTGTCAATTTATATACATAATAAATCACGTGATGATGAGATCATGATCATGGTTTATTTATGTATATCAATTTAATATAGGTCGAGCACCCCGGAGCACATGGTATGGATCAACACAACCCTAAGAATATGGTTTTCGAAGTGGATGAACATGGAGGTGTGAATATCGAAGCTGAAGATAATGATCCCATGGAAGATGATGATCATGAGCCAGAAAACACAATTGAAGATGATGGTACAAATACATTGATCCATGACTCATTTAGTACTCGCGTAGCTAATCATGATGATGAAGATGACCTTGATGTTGTTCATGATGTCCCTCTACTAGAGAAGGCATCTGAGGCCCTTTATGAAGGCTCGCAGGCAACTCTTCTCTCTGCTATATTGTTGTTGGTGAACTTGAAGGTTATGAATGGTTTATCCAACATAATAATGTCACATATGTTAAGGCATGTCATATATGTCATAATAAATTGTGAATCATGTTGTACCATTAATATTCTTTATTATAACAAATTATATTTTGTTGTTGTAGATTGATAGGTGAGTTTTTGTTTCCACCATCAAATATTCTACCTCACTCATACCAAGAATTATCTGTCATTATGAAAGATATTGGAATGGAGTATCAAGCAATAGATGCTTGTCCCAATGATCATATTATATATCACAAACAACATGAATTTCAAACTGAATGCTCTGAATGTCATATCAGTAGATATCGAACAGATCAAATATCAAAAAGGGTTCCTCCCAAGGTTCTTCGCTATATTCCCATTATTCCACGTATGCAACAATTATTCAAGTGCACTACCTTGGCACAATTTATGGATTACCATCCACACAATAGAAGTCGAGATGACATTATTCAAATGCCTACAGATGGTTCAGCATTTATGGACATAGAGGAAAATTGGCCACACTTTAAAGAAGAACCTCATAATCTTAGGCTTTCATTGGCAGCGGACGGTGTCAATCCATTTGGAGAGATGAGACCTATTTACTCAGTGTGGCCTGTTTTTGTTATCAATAATAACATTCCTCCATGGATGCCAATAAAGAGGGAGCACATAATGTTGGCAATGATTGTTCCAGGTATTTTATCATTTAAATATAGTCGTCTAAATTTAATTATAAATATTGCAGTAAAATGGTCATAATAATTATGTAATGTTTTTGTTCATTCGATTAGGTAAGTACCAAGTTAAAGATATGAATGTATATATTGAGCCTCTTATTGATGAGTTGCTGGAGTTATGGAATGGTGTCACTTTGTATGACGTCTCTAGACCAATATGACAAAGACAATTTCAATTCCATGCGATGCTTCTATGGACAATACACGATGCCCCGGGGCTAACACATTTTTGTGGTATGTTATAGTGTTTAAGTTGTGCATGAACATTATAATTCAAAAAATTATCATATTTAATCCAATTATACATTATCTTGTAGGTCTTCAAACAAAGGGAAAATTTGCATGTCTTGTTTGTGGTCCAAAGATGAAATCTCATCATTCAAAAAGTTTAGGAAAGCAGGTGTTTGATGAGTATAGGCACTTTCTCCACAAAAATCATAAGTATCAAAATACTGAAAAACATATTTTCAATGGGAAAGAAGAGAATACATCAAAGCCACGAAGAATGACACCTCACCTATGGAAGTTGGAATATAATAGAATTAATCGTCAAGGTAATGCCATTCCATCTGTTGGTTCATCATAAAACATCTTTTCTATTTTGTTTTGTTTACTGATGATGTGATTGATGATCATGAAGGTCGTGAAGGCATAAATGACCACCTTCCTAAGGGAATAAAAATTTATCCTCGACAATTTAGTAGGTTTCCCTACTATGAGTAGTTACAAATTGTTCATCTGTTTGATACTATGCATATTGGAAAGAATATAACAGAGACATTATGGAAAATATTGGATGGAAGGTGTGACAAAGAAAAAATTGTCAAAATATGTAGTGACATTCAGGATTCCAATCATGCAATGATAAATGTCATTCAATCAAATAGCCATGGAGACCAGATTAATATAAGTGAGCTTCCTTGGTTATTAACGGACCAGCAAAGCAATGCTATAAAAGAAGTCATACGAAAAATTCAATTTCCCACAGGATTTGTTGCAAACATAAACAATCTCATATCAAAGAAAAGTGAATTTGGGCCAGGGATGAAAACGCATGATTGGCATACCTTCATTAAGGTAATTCATGTTCTTGTGTTTTTAGTATGTATTTAAGTACTAAGCGTACGTTTACTTTTCATAATGTTACAAAAAAATGAAAACATAATTTTATAATTGTTGCAGTATGTTCTACCTCTATCTCTCCCAGATGACTTCGACAATAATGTCAAGCAAGTCATATATGATCTTGGAAAATACATAAGGTAAGTAGTGATATTTGTTTAGTTCGTTGTATAGATATTATATTTGTGATTTGTTTTACTTCTTATGTAATATATTTTTTTGCATCTTGAATACCTTATAGGTGGTTGTCATCTAAAGAAATCCATAAAGACGATATAAAATATTGGAAGAGAAAAATTCCTCATTTAATGTGTGAAATGCAAAAGTGTCTACCTCCAGATTTTTTCAATGCACAAGAACACTACCTCATACACCAAGTTGAGGAGATTGAATTGTGTAGACCTGTACACACTAGGTCAATGTGGATGGTTGAGAGGCACTTGAAATTTTTTAAGGATTTTGTTCGACAAAGAGCACATCCTGAGGGTTCTATGGTGGAGGGATATATGGTATACCAGACTATGGTGTACATTTTTGAATATCTTCCTAAGTTTGAAGCAAAGATCCACGTGGATCGCATTTGGGATCTCAACACCATTAACAAATTCGAAGGGGAGTACTTGATGGGGAAAGGTAGATTGAGGAAAGTGAGAGGTAATTATAAGATGTTATTGTAGTTAATTAATTCTTAATCTTCAAAATAAATCGATTGTAAGACGTCTATTTATTTTTTGTACAGTTGGTCGAGAGTGGGATGCACTACATTTGTATATTGCAAACAATCTTGATTGGATGACGGTATGGATTGAACGTTGTCAACATTTTGGACTCATGTTAACATGGGAAGGTGTGGCTTCATTGGTTAAAGAAGCACATTGTAATGGAGATTCCAATGTTACGCAAAGGGAAATTGATTTAGCATATGGTTTAAGAGATAAATAGGTACGTATAAATTTATTAATCACCCATATGTTTATCAACTCACAATGCAATAAATTTTACATGTTTGACATATCGCAGGTCAAACACCACAACGCTATGTGCTGCAATGGTCATAAATTTCACATAAAAAAGTTGGATGACACGAAGAAAACTTGTGATTCTGGCATCACTGCAGTCTTTGAGGTGACAAATATTTCATCGAGAAATGACATTCATCCTAAACAGTCTCAAAATCAATACTATGGCATTTTGGATGATATACTTGAGTGTGACTTTAATTCCTTCAAATTAGTTTTGTTCATCATCAAATGGTATAGGCTACAATTGAATAAAAATGATCTTGATAGAACTTTTATTGAACATGATAATGGTTTTATAATGCTAAATACAAGGTCATTTGAACCAGTTGGGGATGAGCCCTATGTTCTTCCAAGCCAATGTGAGCAAGTATTTTACTCAGAGGTTCCACATAAACCAGGTTGGTCATTTGTTGTTAGACATGATCCAAAAGGAAGGCTGATAAAGTATAATGTGATGGAAGAAGAAGATACCAAAGAAGAAGATACTGAAGAAGTAGAAGATGAAGTGGATGATGATCACGATTGACAGTTTCACAATGACGATGAAGAAGAAGAAGAAGAAGAAGAAGAAGAAGAAGAAGAAGATGATGATGATGATGATGATGATGATGATGATGATGATGATGATGATGATGGTGGTGGTGATGATGATGATGATGGTGATGATGATGGCGAAGACGTTGATGATGATGATAATGACGATGACGATGACGACGATGACGACGATGACAATGACGATGATGACGACAATGACGACGATGACAATGATGATGATGATGATGATGATGATGATGATGATGATGATGATGATGATGATGATGATGATGATGACGATGATGATGATGGCGATGATGACCTTGATGTTCATGATGATGAGGAATGAAATGTATGAGGAATGCGATTAGTATATTATCTATTGAATATTGACTTCTTGATAGAATTTTTTTTACATAATTAATTCATTATGTTTTGAATTCTAATGCCATTACATAATTAATTCATGATGCACCTTTTAATATGGAGATGGAGATAGGGGGTGTGACTATTTATGTGACAATTTTTAAACTATGTTTATTTATGGAAATTGGATTGTTTATTAGCTATGTGACTATTTATGTGACCATTTAGTTGAGGATCCTGCATAGTCTACATAAAGTAAAGGTAAGGAATTACAAAATTTACAATAATTTTGATGACAACATCTTTTTATTATTTAATACTCTTTTTGTCTACAAAGTTCATGTTGTTCATGTTGTGTATGATGTAATTTTGCTAACGTTTTTTATATTTTTTCTTTGTCACAGGCCGACATGGATCCATCACATATCGCAGACAGAGATGTACCTTGTGACACTTCTACCGAGTAGGTAAACCTCATTGTAACTGTACAAATTAGGTAGAAGCAAACTATTACATTATTATGTTCCTTTTTTTAGTGATTTATACTAATTTTGTAATTGTTAATGATATTCTTGACACAGATGGATGTTCGGGGAAAGGGAAAGGGAGTTGCAGTACCTGAGCACCTTTCTATGGATGTGGAATCATTAGGGTTAAGCAATGATGACCCTAAAGATCCCACAGACCTTGTGAAATTCTTTAAAATGCCTCTTATAAAAATTAGAAAAGAGATTGTTGCTTTGGAAGCCATGCATCCTACTACTGATGAGATACGACAGAGGGTGGAATTATTGTATAAGACAGCAGAAAACTTGCAAGTAAGCAGTAATGAAAGCTTTAATTATAACAAACTTTCAATAATGGTTTATATTTTATTCTCTTTTTATGTCATTAACTAAAATATGTACGTATTGTTTTTACAACAATTTATCCACCCTCATGAAAGTCGTTCCTATGATCAGGGTGTTGCAGGATCAGGTGATGACGATTTTCTTGTATTATCACTTACTTGGCTTATCACTCTGAGTACCCAAAACACATCATACTTGATACTATCAATTTTCAAAATAAAGGTTCATCCTTGTTTACAATTCTTGCACTTTTCATATATTTAATGTTTGATATATTTAATGTATTATTCTTTAGGTACTGTCAATGTTATTGTGCAAATGCTGGCGCCGCCTCATCAGAGGTCACCCTCACCTGTATTGCCGATTGCAATGTCGGCAACACGTAGCATGCAGACATCCTCTAGTGCATGTCATATTGGCCCGCCCACTGTTGGTAGATCCCTCTTTTTCTCTATCTTTTGTCATGTGTTTATTTCCCTTCAAGCATTCTTTCTTGAATTCTAATTCCATTTCATAGTGGATTCATTTTTTGCAGGAGGAGATGCACATGAGGATGTGCCACAGGCGACTACTGCTGATAACATAGCATCGTTTCCTGGATCTTCTCGTATTGCTAGTAGGAGAACATTGCAGGCCACATTCATGGTGAGCGACGAAGAAATGCTTCCCTTAAAGATACAAAAGGTTCCAGGTACTTTAAAATTATTATTATATATACTCTAATTGTAATTTACTTTATGATCACTTGTTTTGGACTAATATTGATCCCATGAATTTTTTGCAGGGAATGATATTTTCTATAAACATCTTAGTGACATTGCATTGTAGATATTTGGGCCCACCATACGTAAAAGGTGGTACATCATATGTGAACTAACCCTTATCCACTTTTGATTTCATATCATTGCTAGAAAACTTTTCCTTTGATCCATTTCTTGAAGTGTAATAAAAGTAGCTTCAGTTCATTTCTGAATCTAACAGGTTTGTTTTTGCTTTAAAAGGTGGAATGAACAAGAAAAAAGGTTAAAAGATGAATTGACAAACCAAATGGTTGAGTGGTTTGGAAATGACACCTTTGACAAAACCAAGCTCCTTGAAAAAGCTGGCACATATCTAAAGCATGTGAGGGACCAATACAGGACCCATTTGGAGAGGAACCTAAAGTATGAGCGTCCCCCCATGATTCCAGCGAGTGGAAGGACCTGATTTTGGATGCCAAGTAGAGAATTGAAAGGAAAAAAGGAAATACACCAGTAGACACCAGAAGAAGGTACGGGATACTATTAAGAATGTAATTATGTACTAATTAATTACTCTTTATATTTATATAATCTAACATATTTCAAACTTTTTATAGACTGAGTGACACGTCAAAGGCAACCAAGGCAAGGCAAGAAAAGCACAGGCAACACAAACTTGGCTCTGGTGGTTACATGAAACTTGCTGCACGAATTGTAAGTATCTCATGTAAACTCCCATATTGTCTCAAAATATTAATAAATTGCAAACGTTTTTTTTTTATCAAACAATGCAAGCAAAATTCACGGTACCAAGCAAAAATGCAAGGCTCTGAATTCAATAGAGCGCCCACAAAAGATGACAAGAGAATTGCCTACCAGCAAGGCTATTCAGTCGTGGCTGATCGGCTATGAGAATTGAGTGGGCATACATAACATTCGAGTGCATCCATCACACAGGTAAATATGGTAAATGGAAGTTGTTTCAAATTGAATACTTTACCAATAATCTAATTGATGTTGAGTTCCAACATAAAGTGACTATATTTGTTTTAAATAAGCAAGCAATGATAACAATGTGCATGTCATTGGAATGCAGCCTGCTAATTGTGAAACACCACCTGCACATGAAGGTCCGGATGTGCATCCCAGTAGTGGAGGTATTCATTTGCTATTCAAATTTATTTATTTAGCTATTAATATAATTAAACATCTTAATTTGTAATTAGAGTAGTAATTAATGTAACCTTTCTTGTTAATATTTTAGAGCATGTAGTCGGTGGTGAGCAAGTGGAGCATGATCTGGGTACACAACCTCAAGAACGTGATGTTCCCCACTCAGGTGAAGAGGACCATGGTGTTCAGCATGTTGAGGTTGAGGCTACACAAAATGATGTGGCCCCATTAGGTAAAGAGCACAACAATTATGTTCTCTAAATTAATGAAATACTTGTAACAATAAATTTTATTTTTTTTTGAATTTAACCCATTTCTTTGTTATTGCAGAGGACCCCCCTTCGCTTCAATGTCCTCATCCTCAGTATAGGACTAGGCATACATTGAGATCACGAGCAGTTGGTGGAACATCTGTAGAGGGGGGAAATGATGAAGACACCGATGTTCCACTTAGTCTTTTCATAGCTTCAAAGAAAAAACAAAGAAAGAAATGATTGTAATCTAACTTATTTGATAATGATTGATTTTTATGTGTTAGTGAATGTAATTATGTTCTAATTAATGGTTATGGATGATATGTGTTAATTAATATTGATGAATGTTGTGTGTTAATTAATGGTAATGAATGTTATGTGTTAATGAACATTATGTGATATTAATGAATGAATGCTATATTTTATTAGTGGTAGAAAGAATTAATGAATGAATGTTATAAGATGTTAACGGGGAATTTAGAGTGATGTTAGGGGGGGGAGGGGCCAAATGAGCCTCCACCTTCATGTGGTTGGCCCTATTAAGTAGAGAATATTAAAATATTCTTGAAACCAAGCGAAGCTCAACAAGGTAACACACTTTTCAATATTTCATTATGTTGCACAGTTAATCTTATTGAATAATGTATATTGAATCTTAATTGCAGGGTCCAACAGAGCCAACATGAACAACAACACCATGAGTTGTTGGGTATAATGAACTCCCATATTGTCATGTCTTTACACAAACAATATGAGTTTCTTCTAGTGTTGATATCCAAGGTGGGACTGCAAAAGTTATGAATATGCCTCATCCTTGTAAGTTTTTTTATTACAACTCCTAATTTATTGTATTGAGTTGCACATTTGACATGAGTTGCCCTATGACTTCTATGCACATTTATGTATATACACTATTTCTAGTCTGTATATTGATATTAATTTTGAGAAAATATTACAAAACTCAAAGTATTCTCCATAAGACTAGAAAAAATCTCAGATAAATTTCTACAACATTTTCTTACAATTACTTGCGATCATTTTCTTAGGAGTCCTGGTATCCATTTATAATAGTATGGATGCATACAAGCTTTGGGCCCTTCAAAAGAAAGTTTGTTACAAACAACCGGTCATTTTCAAGAAGCGGTTATAAGTCCTTTTCAGCATCTATAGCTTCCTCTGCTTGTTGTTTTGTTGCAACCTCCTGTAACTGCTCCCGAGCATCTTCTTTCTATCCCATATACTTATCTTTCCACTCCTGATACACATCATCACTAGGCCAAGTAAAACTAGCAATCTTCTGTTTCATATCTTCTAGCTACTTCCAAGTGACTCGTACATGCCCAATCTCTGTTTCTATGAAACCATAATGAGATTTCACTTTTTCAATTTCCTCAATTGTTTGGACAAATAAGAATGTGTCATCAGTACTAATAATCTGATTGATCCTTAGGGGCAAATTGTGGTCCACCTCCTTTAACCAAGTCTTCTCTTCCTTTAGCTGGACATGACCAATGAAACCTCTTGGAAACATTTCAAATTTATGATTTGAATATTCTTTCCTATAAAGTTGGGCTTTTCTTTTTATACCTGCTCCTCCCACTGAAAGAATATTCATCTCTTTTATAAACTCACATGTGGACCTTAGATTGTCATTCTCTTCTGCATTTGCATGGGAAGAACACATGAGCTCTAACTCTTTACCTCTAGGCACCCACTTATTCAGGATTGGTTCCAAAGTGGCTTCTTCTTCTATCAATTTGATCAAAATCTCAAGAATCCTCTTCACATTTATGTATACATTGGAGGTTTTGACTGAGTCAGCAAACTTCAAGATGGTGGCTTTCACCTTCTCCTCATATTTGTTGCATACAATGTTTGAGCTTGTTTCAATTTTTCCAACTCATGTTGGACATTTTCAGGTAATTGGGAACTAGAAGGCATAGGAGAAGGGGGATATTCAATGACGGGAATAGTAGGAGGGGGTCTTGCTGGAGAGGAGGCTATCATGAGTGTAGAAGATTCACCGAGATTATATTAACCTGCCAGTTGACTTTGGAGTCTAGCAATTATGTTGTCTTTGTTGGCTATTCCTTCTTTAGCATCATTGAAAGATTTTAAAATAGTCTCCAACTTCAATTAGAGATTAGCCTTTTCTTGTGCCTCTTTCTCTACCACCGCAACACTGAATTTTGCAGTCTCTAGGATTGTGCTTGCAGCTTCCACTACCCCTGTGTCTTGGACTCTTTTAACTATCATGCCCGCTAAGAGGCTAGAATCTGATGCATCCTTCCTTCTTTTGTTTTCATCCTTCTTTAAAGACCACATCACAAGAGCAACATTATCTTTGATGAATGTCAGTCCTTCCATAGGCTTTGTTTCTTTCCTCATTGCATCAAGCACTAAGGCATCAGCTATATCCCATTCAGGGAGAATCAACACACCAGCCTTTGCTACCATTTCTCTTCCTTTCTCAGGGGTGATTGCTTTGAACTCCTCCATCATTTCTTGCTTAACCTCTTCTTCTACCTGAATTGTAATTTTAAGAGGTTGTTCACTTTTCCTCTGTTCACATCTAGTCTTGAACTGATCAATATTTTGCTTCCATAGAAACTGTATAAAAGCTCCTAACATGACAAAATTACTGTCAGCTAGGAATTCTTCACTAGCTTGCTTAACAGTAAGGTCCATTTCTTGGCCCTTTAACTCACCATCAGTAAAATCCATTTCAGCATTAGGTGGCTTTTCGGGCATCCCCTCTTGGGTCTCCTCATAGGTATAGGCAATCTCACCGAGACTCCCTAACTGCAATAATTGTTCAGCCACAACTTGTTCATCTCCAATGTGGATAGGAGACTGAGATGGAGAATATTGAGGCTCATCAGTTTCAATTTCCTTTCCCACTCTCTGCTTCTTAGGGGAATCCTGGATGTCAATGACATCTTCAATTTTCCTCTTCCCTTTTGAAGTGGAAGGCTCACCTATCACTGACATTATCATAGTGTACTTTGACCTTTTGTGCATTACATATTCACCACGTGGGATATCTCTAGCAAAGGCAGGCTTAGCCAATACCATCTTAGCCTTATCAGGCTCATTTTGCACTATGGCCTCCCTCTTTTCTTTTAAGGTCTGCATGAGATCTTCAAAATAAAGAATCAGGAATTTTATTTTCTCCTCAAATGGATTGAAGCTAGAAAGGGGGTCATAGCCAGTGTCAAATTCATGGATAAAATCAAGGGCTTTCTTATATGCCACCCACTTCTCCTTCCTCAGTTCTTGCTCATCTAAGCTGAATTCATTTCTAATTAGATCTTCTGGGAACTGAAATTGATGTGGCCTACCTCTGCACACTACTCTTTTTCTAAACATGCCATTGAAAAAATCCTCGGGGTCTACACATCTTGACACTGCAGTAGACAACCTATATGGCTTAAATAATTCTTCAAAAAATATCCATCCACCCTTAGTGATCACAAAATGGTGAGCCATGGTAATAGTTGGGAAAATAGTCCCTTTACCTCTATTGGTTAGCTCTGCTTCTTGTACTCCCCCAATTTGTCTCAGGACTTCTGCAATCCCTATCTTCAATAGGACCTGATAGGGTAGTAAAAAGGGGGTGCCTCTAAATCCAAACACTCTAAAACTAGTAGACACAGGGTACAAATATATGTCTCCCCAATTGTGAACAATCTTGATATCCTCTGCAAACTCCTTTGATCTGAGAAACTCCAAAAGTGCCTTAGGAATTCTAGGGTTTTCTCTGCATAGAAGAATCCTAATTTTAGATGCAAAGCATCTATCAAATTTTAAATAACTTGCATCTTCTCTATCCCAAGATAGAAGAGTACTCCACAATTGCACTGGCATCTCCTCTTTATCCTTGACCTTAATCAAGTCCATCTCCTTTCTAAAATAATCAACCCCTTTGAACAGAAACATATGCATTAACATGGAGTACCATCCAAATGGCCTATCCACCTTACCATTTTTGATTCCTACTAGCCCTTTATGAATTGCGTCAACAAGGTATGAGGCATAATCAAATGTTATTGCTAGGGAGGGGTTTAGAATTTGTGCAATCATTAACATATATTGGGTTGGCATATTCTTTTCAGCATCCTCTCCAAAAATCTCGCATAATGCCCAATACATACCCTTAGCTCTCAAAGTGAATAGGTTGAGAGAGAATGGTTCCATTGTGTTGGGGCCTACAATTGTTAACCCCCCTATCTTTACAAAGAATTCTTTCAATGGGCCACTTCTAAGATGATCCCTTTGTGTGTTGTAAACCTGGGCTAACGACTCAAAGTCAATAGGTTCTAACAAATTGGAAGACTCACTGAGTTTAAACACTTTCCTAAATTCATCTTCATTTATATCAATCAAGACTGATCCCTTTATGTTCCTGATGCATCTTGCCACAAAGTCATAATTCTGTGCAATCAGGGCTAACAGATCTACATCCATAAAAACACCTGGGACCACAAGCTTTCCTACATCCTACTCCCATATACCATTCAAAGGAGCTGGGGAATTCCTCTACCCAAAACCAACTTTGAAGAGTCCTAAGCCTAACAATCCTATTTCAGGGTCCCTCAACCAATTACCCTTATCATAAAGGCCATCTCCAATTTTTAGACGAGGGTTCTTAGGTACTAGCTCTTTGGCCTTAGCCCCAACATTGGTGGACATGGTTAATTGCTCTAAAAAATCATCACAAATATTTTGGTCCTAGTAATTCACTTTCCCTATAAATTCTCTTCTGGGTGCCATTCTGGTCAAACAATTATACCACTAGAAGCTAGCATAGACCTCTAATGAAGTAATTCACACAATAGTATTTGAGAACAAACCAAGAGTTATCAAGAAAAGCACAAGAAACCTAATTATTCACTTGAACAAAATTGCTCTGCAACAATTCGCTCTGCAACAAACTTCGATGAAACAATACTTAGCAATCAAGTTGATGCGAACTGAAAAGGGCAAGTTGGCATTTAAGTTTTTAGAAACTAACTCCGCATGCTTCGACTTTCTTTTCAGAATTAAATTCGCCAAATCAAATTCAAAACTGGCTCCAATGGGTCATAATTTCTCTAAGTCTTTCCTCTGTTTTGCTCTTTCGCTACTTCGCAGAACATAAAACTCATGCTCTTTTATTTTGCGAAACAACACTGGCCATTGGATCTCAAGAACTTACATCACCTTTCTCTCCATTTAATCTCTTTGCTTTAGTGTCGGGCCCTACCTCCTTTTCGCCACTTCGTGGAGTTTAACAGTCGTGCACTTTTCCTTCGCAAGGCCGTGCCAAGCATTAGATCAAACTCAAATCACTCGGCCTTTAACTCCAACTGGGACCGTCAATCCTTTTAACTAACTGCACCTCATCTTGACGGCTAACAGTTTTCGCCATTTTGCTGAGGCTAAGCTATGGGCATCTTCGGGTCACGAAACAACGAGAAGCGTTGGATCAATCTTCAGATGAATGCCTTTTAAGTGGGCCCTTTATCCAGGAATTACTTACCCCACTTGTTATCTCGTTAATAAAAGCCACATGGCAGTCGGCCATTAGCCCTGGAAACTCCTTTTGGTTTTACACTTAATCCGCCACGTTTTCCCTTTTACTATTCCCACATAACTGTCGGTTACACCTAGGTGGGCCCTCAACCACTTTTTTAAACCACGTGTCACGTCACTCCTCCGTGTGATTTCCACCTATCTTTCACGACTTCGCAAACATTATTCTTTGTTTGGCTTGCAGCCACGAAACCATGAGAACCGTTAGATCAAAATAGACCTGATCTGCTTTTAACTTCATGCCATGCCTATCCCTTGGGCCCATCGGCCTTTTCACTACTTCGCAATGACTAACTTGCTAGCATCTTATCTTCACGAATTCACGTGAGCCATTAGATCTCAAGAACTTTCTCGTTGTTTACTCTTTTTATGACAACCTTGCCCGGACCCACTGCATACTGCCAACTGAGTGCCTTGTCACCACCATGTCATCGCCAACTGGGGTTACCACATTTACTACCACTCTTAGCGGGACCCTCCACCTTTTCACTATTTCGCTGAATGTATAGCTCGTGCATCTCCTGACCACGAAACAACGAGAAGCCATTGATCTTTTTCCAAGCTCTACAAAAATCTCTACAAAAAGCGGTAGCTATTATGCCATGTCACTCCTCCGTGTGATTTCCACCTATCTTTCGCGACTTCGTGAACATTATTCTTCGTTTGGCTTGCAGCCATGAAACCACGAGAACTATTAGATCAAAACAGACCTGATCTGCTTTTAACTTCATGCCATGCATGTCCCTTGGGCCCATCGGCCTTTTCACTACTTCACAATGACTAACTTGCTAGCATCTTATCTTCGTGAATTCACGCGAGCCGTTAGATCTTAAGAACTTGCTCGTTGTTTACTCTTTTTATGACAACCTTGCCCGGACCCATTGCATATCGCTAACTGAGTGCCTTGTCACCACCATGTCATCGCCAACTGGGGTTACCACATTTACTACCACTCTTAGCGGGACCCTCCACCTTTTCGCTATTTTGCTGAAGGTATAGCTCATGCATCTCCCAGCCACGAAACAATGAGAAGCCATTGATCTTTTTCCAACCCAATCATTCTTTAACCAAAGAAGACCGCTTATTTCTAGGACCCACCAAACCCTTTCACCACTTCACGAAGGTTAAAACACGTTCAGCTTGATCTCACAAAACTACGTTGTCCATCCGATCAGATGAAACTTGATCGGTGTTTAGCTTTGGTCCAAACCTATATGCCGAGTCCACCTTCGCCTTTTGCTACTTTGTGGAAACTAAGTTTCGAGCACTTTTTGGTCATGAATCAACGCGGGCCATCAAATCAACAGAAAATCGCATGATACTTATAAGGCCTGATGGACATTAGAAAAGGCAGATTAAAAGCGAACAAGAATAAAATATTTAAAGGGACCGCCTAGGTAAATGACAAGGGGAGAACACTTTTATGATAAATGGACCCATTGCTTAATTGAATATAGTAATGCCAAATTAGAAACCAAAAGGGCTTTTCTCAGGTATTGAAGCGACTTAAAACCTAAACCCTGAACCCCTTAGGATTTAAAACAAATTGAAAGAACTTCCTTCCTTCGATGGCTCTTTTATATTTATTTTTTTTATAAAAATGGTCATCGTCGGAATTACGACGAATACCAAGATTTCGACCGACAACATCTTTGACTATCGGCAGAGTCCATTAGATTGTCGAATTTTCAACAGGAATGGCATCGTCGACCAATCCGACGTTGAGTTTTTGATGGTGGATTTTGTCGACACTCCAACGAAAATTCATAGAAAATCCGACAAACGATCGTCAAAAATCAGCTCCAAATGCACTAGTGTCTATTGGAAAGAATACCAAAGAAAGAGATAAGAGAGTTGCTTGAAGAGTGATTACAACCTCCTCAGTAAGCCATCAATTGAGGAAGGCTCATCAAATGAGACAAACTTGTGTTCATTTTAACATAAATTGTAAAAAAATTTATAGAGCACTTGCACGAAGACAAAGACTTGACAATCCACTTCGACAAGATGCATGGGCATTTGGTGGGAGGCTTCCATGTGTTGATAGAAAGTTGACTGACAATGTGAAGGAGGAGATTCAACAATTTTGGCACTCTAATTCTAGAGTGTCACCCAATGTAAAGGACGTTTTGAAATTAAGAATCGACAACCAAGACCGCACACCACATCCCAAACATTTCTTGGAATCAAGCCAAACAATGTTGTACAATTTTTTTTGTGAATTACATCCAACTTTGCAAATATCACAAAGGGCCTTTGAATCTTTGAAACCATTTTATTGTGTTCCTCTTAAGATTCACAATACTTGTTGTTGCAAGTACCATGTGGAGTTTTCAATGTACCATGAACTTTTATGTCATATTTGTTCTACGATGCATACTAATGAGATGTTGCAGGAGTGTGGTGTAATGCTATTTCCGAGATCATCAAGAGACTTGCAAGATCTATTTTTATGCCCTAGAGATGATGGTTGCTATTTCTATAGAAATGATTGTTTGAATGAGAAGTGCTTAGAATGTGGTGGGTTGTCAAAGTTTGTTTCATGTTTTCATGAGGGCAGCGAACACAAGTTTGGAAAGAATTATGTTGAGAAAAAAAGATACGAGATAGAGAAATATACTTTCAAGAGTGGAGGTGAAGGTTCTAGATGCGAATTAGTCTCAAGAGAAATGAGTATTGCTTATTTTATTTTGGATTTTAAGGAAAATATTTTCTACAAGTATGCAAGGCACACCCATAGGTCTCAGTGGTTGGATCAACAGTTCAAGATGTGTAAGAACTCTTTCCCAATTGGCACTATTGTATCGGTGGTTGATTTTGCAGAGAACTATACACTACAACCACAGAATGAGGTGCAGTCTCAGTACTACAATTCAGTCCATATTGCTATTTTTGTTCACATTACATATAGACATGCTCCTGATAGTACAGAAGAGGACAAGAAGATAATCAGGGAGTATCATTTTTATATGAGTGATGATAGATCACACTACTCCAAGTATGTGCAACATTCTTTCGAGAATTTTTTTTCTTGCATGAGAAAGATATTGCAATTGACCGACATATAATATGGTTAGATAACTGTACAGGACAATTCAAGAATTCCCGTATGTTTTATTGGTTGAGTATAATGCATGTAGAGAGGCGTATACCTCATATTCGGTGTTTTTTTGAGGCAGGTCATGGGAAGGGAGAGCATGATGGAGCAGGTGCATGTTTGAAGAGAGCTCTAGTTAAGGAGCAATTGAGGATTTCAGGTACAAATTTCTCTGATGCACGTTCTATTGTTGATTGGTGTAGTTCAACATTGTCACATGGAGGTACTCTTGATTCAGTAGTGAGCAGATTCTTTTGGTTGGTTGAGGAGGGAACAGTGGGAGATAGATTGGATTGTCAAACAATTAAAGATTCTTCAAAGATGCATTCATTTCTCAGCTCAGATGCAAGTACATGGACCATTTGGACAAGAGCGTTGGCTTGTTTTTGTTAGAGTTATGTTCAGTGTGATTGGGATCAGTCCGAGTCAAGTGAGTGGGTTGATACGTGGGTTCCCCACTATCTAACTCCTTTATCTCAAACAATATCCTTGTCAAACGATGACATGGAAAGTTCACTTGAGTATGATCGTCTATCAGATCTTGTACAACCAGGACATGTTTTTGCAGTTGTCACACCACAAGGGAATGAAGAAAGATCAGAATATTGGTTGGCATGATGTGTACAGGGAAAACAAAAGGCAACACAACCAGTGATAGATGATGACGGGTTCACATATCCTACAGGTTCAGTTGTTGTTGTGGGAACTTGGTTGTGAACATACATGATTAGAAAGAATGGGATACTTGCATTTGAAGACTATGAGAGACACAAAACCATTATAATGTATTCACACCTTATTATAGCTACAAATGTCAAGTTGTTGAAGCATCAAGCAAAACCAAAGACCAAAGAGTTATGGACAGTGACTACTGCTGATCATGAAGCAATACTGGATACTCTTAAGCAAAGAGATGACCCTTCAGGCACACTTGAGTAGTAGGTCTTTAATGGTACCTTAATTTTTTTTATCATGCATTTTATTTCAAACAATGATCATTAAACCTTAATGTTCAAGTTTGTTATGTGTATATTAAGGATGTGTTGAAAATGCAGGTCTATTGATGAACATTTGTTTGGGGCAACACGGTTTTTGCATGCACATAGCGGGTACACTTGATATAATTGGAAGGGATGTATTTTTACAACATGACTTATTATCATGCATTTGATGATCTTTACAATTTTTGTTATTAGAGAACACTATTTGAAAAATTTTGATGATATAATTATCGCAAAACCTTTCTACTCATGCAGGTCTTTTTTGATGATATACAATAGTATCACATTATGATTTTTGTATCAACATAGTGGGTTCTGTTGATATAATTCGAGGGGACATATTTTTGTGGTATATAATCCCACCTTTTCATTTATTATCATGCATTTCAGTTGAAGTGATTATCTTGAAGCCTTTATGTTCATCCATGCATTTTATGTGTAGACTAACAATTCTTAAAAATACAAGTTCATGCTAGATCATTCGACGTTGACAAGACCCTCTCTTGGTGATGGTACATATTCCTTTGTGCATTAATGAGATAAAATTTTGTGCATAAACATTAAGTCAAGTGAATGTATTGCCATTTAGAAATGACAATATCTACCATCATCTTCAACCATGCAGAGAAATGCAGTGAGAAGGGCTTTAATCAACATGGTATTTCTTCAAAGTTATGCTTGTATACTTTGCAGAGAAATTGGTAAGTTTCGTAATTATACAATCTTGTGTGTCTTAAAATTTGTTTCTTGTTGCACATTGATTCCGCATAAAAAGGTTACTTATTTTGGTCTTCATTTATATGCAGGCATTGTTGTACGTAAGCTTTTCTCTTAGGACATGAGGATGTCTGATGCAGATGAAGTGGGATGTTGTATTTGTATATGGATGTGAACTGATGTAACATTGTTATGATGATATACAATGTCCATGAGCAAATTGGTTTAGTTATATTGATGATAATGTCCATGTATCTGTACATGAGTACATTGGTGTAGTTGTATTGATAATGAAAAAAACAATCAAGTTTGCATATCCCTTCATCGATGTCACATGCAAGTGTAATGGTAATTATTTTTATACAATACATCAAAATATTGATGATCATTCGTAGGTGCCATAGATCATTCGCAACTGCCATGGATTCTAAGTTAGGGCCCATCAAAGTTTGACAATTTTGAGCACTTAGGATGCTTAAGGGATGATGCAAACAGGGTATGACCCTAAGCGTTCAATCGAGTGGGGGGGGGGAAATAGGAACATGCATAGGGTAATAATGCCTAACTGGACATGTCGGAGCCAACAAATCATCATCGCGATGAGCTGAACAATAAATTGGCCACGTGACAACATTCGATTGAGTGAGACTAATGATTTTTTCGCCAAACAAAAAATTGATGCCCTAATAAAACCGCAGGGCAACTTGAAAAACCGAGATAGGCTTTTGTAGGGACCCCTCTCGTGGCCCCATAGGTTCAAATGGATCGTTCATAGGTGCCACAGATTCTGAGTTAGGGCCTGTCAAAGTTTGACAATTTTGAGCACTTAGGGAGCTCAAGGGACGACGTCGGTAGGGTATGACCCCGAGCGTTTGATCGAGTGGGGTGGAGGGGGGGAATAGGAGCATGCATAGGGTACTAATGCCTAAATGGACATGTCAGAGCCGATGGTTCGTCATCATGATGAGCTGAACGAGAAATTGGCCACATGACACTAATACATTTGGGGTTAAATTCCAATGGACAAGGAGCATTGTGTGAAAATTTGATTTTTTTTTTTAAAATGCCCGTGTTCATCAGAATTTCGATAACCTATGCCCGTGTTCGTCGAAATTCCAACGACCTTGGGCATTTTATTAAAAAAAAAAAAACACAGCGCATTTTCATTTTGAAAGCACAAGCGGCGACCATCTTGCCTCCCTACCCCTCCCACCGGAGCGATCTCTGCACAAGAAAGGTAAGGTTTTTTTTGAATTAATCCATTTTGTTCATTCCTGCGATCTTGGTAATGTATTTTATCATAGGTTGAAAATGATAGGCTGGGGATTCTTTCAAAATCGTAACCCCTCCAATTTCTTGCTATATTTCGATTGGCCTGCAAAGGTGGAGTTCAAATTGTTTGAGACCATGCCATTATTTACTTCTCCTCACCATAAATTGGCTGGGTAATACTTTTGGTATTCATTTGTTTGTTTTGTTTGTTTTCATTTCACAGTTCCTGCAAATCGTGGTAGATATATATATATAGTATCGATCTTTTATAGCTTAATTTCTCAATGTTGTCTCTACTCTAAATTAAACCCAACCAAATATGCCATTATTTTCGATCTGCATTAACCTTGATTATTTTTGTTTTGCACCGATGTGGTGAAGTACATGGGTGGGGATCGATTTGGTTTGTTTGAAGGCTTAATCGATACCCATGAGGGTAAATTTGCACCCTCCATATCTCCCTTTTTGAAACCCTACGTCCTGAATCTTGTTGGACAAGAACTGACCTATATTCCAATGCTCTCTCGATTATGCTTTGATGGATGTCCATACCTTGTTTGAAAGCTCCTATTTTAGCACATGCAGGGAGGATGCTGGCAAACGTTTAATTATTTTCTATATGTTTGTAAAAAAATTCTTTCGTTGTCAAGGTAAGGTTTATTTATCAACAATAAATATGAGAAAACATTAGTGTAATCTCTGAGACAGTATCCAAAAGAGTAGGGTATAAATGAGGGAGAGATGAATGTCAAGACAAAACAAACAATAGTAATGATGAATTCTTATTAAGACAAATCAAAAGCCATCATCAGAATTCTTGACCAAAGACAATATTTTTGGAATCTTAGAGGGGCTCATGGAAGTTGCAACTCTGAAAGTTTATAATAGAAGTTTGTAATGGAAACAAGTGCATGGACCATTAGCTACCATGATAGTTTCTCACACCTATTAAGGAATAGTCTCCACTCTAGAACCAAAGGTTTCACATGGACAGACATCCTAACATGAGGAATTTGTACCATGAAGAGGGCAAATTAGTAGTCCATTGTAAAGAGCCATTACTACAAATAAGAGTGCAAAAGTGACAATATGAGAATAAGGATAGTATGTCATATTGTCATGTATTTTTGTGACGGTATAGAGCAAACTCTAACAAGAGCAAAAGAAAAAGCAATTTCCTAGAAGCTTTCAATTAGTTGGTATATCAATAGTACGGTCCAAATCTTAATGAGCAAGGATCATGCTAGTGACAATCGTAGACTTTGAGGATGTTCCATAAATGGAGGTCAATAAGCTATAGAAAGACAATAATGATCATCCAAAAACAAGGTTTATAGAGTCCATCAAATAGAGACAACCAAAGACAACCAAACAAAAACAATGACACAAGATTCAATTGAAATCACCTTTTTTCATGCAATCACATGATATAGTGCAGCCATCTAAAAACAATGATTAATGACAACTTGTTGCTATAGACAATGAAGATACCTAAAATATTTTATATCTTGAAGAAAACCTATAGAAAGGACTTACAAGATTCATCCTATGACTATTGAGATAAGAGCACATCAAGTGACCAGAAGAAAAAAACATATTATTTGTTGAGTCCATTGGCCTTTAGGAAGGCACGAGTCGTAACCGTTCTCAAAACATCACTCATCATTTCGAAAAAAATCTTTACATTTTCTATTGTAGGAGCAGCTATATGTAGTATTTTGCTTTCAATTTTAACATCTTTTCACCTTGTGCCAACCAAATGATAGACAATAAGGAGTGATTGAATCAAAGTTGACATAAAAAAAACCCTTCAAAATTGCAAAATGCAATTAATTTAAATAAATGGCAATTCTAACTCATAATTGTAATGTATCCATCAAATAAAAATGTGTACATTGCATAACAAAAAATAGAAAGACATAAACTTGTTCGCAAAATGAAAGATAGTATAAAACATAGGGTCTTGCCCAATTTCATCAATTTGTGTTTTAACGATACATAAATGTCAATAAGTGTTTTGAAAATAATACATTTCATTTTAATCTTGTTTAAGAGTCAAATCTAGACTGGATCCTACAAAATCTAGACCGTCTAGTTGTCCTACTTCTTCTCCTGAACGAGGTTGTGTAGTTCATAAACAACAGATTAGATGAAAAATGATTGGCCACACGTTCAATCGAGTCACCATACACTGTAATTGTGGTTCGTCCTTGTGCATGGGTGTATGTAAATGTGCACAAATATTCAAACTATGGAAGAATCATGGGCCAAAAGATCATGGAAAGATGAATGTGCCACAGTTGTCGACCGACACCAACATGTGGCATGAGAAACCAATTCCAACAATCAATTTGAATGATCGACATAGGGTCCAAAAAGTGTTGTATTTTGACATGGACATTCCACGCATCCCTATTGGGGTCATCAATAATTTTTAGAACAATGGTTCTCATTACATTATCAAGAAGTGCCAAAAGACATGACAAATTTTCACTGCTAGCAATAAGAATTGCCAATAACCTGTAGATGAAGAGAATGAAATATTGTAAGTTTTGTGTTAACTATAGCATTCAAAATATGAAACAAATAAAGGCTTCATCTTGATTATAAATAGGGATAGAAAATCACAAACATTCTCCGCAGCACACATGTAATGTACTTAATTGATGTGTCACTTAGATAATGCAAATCACAAGTGTGACAGACCTGTATAGACATATACATCAGTAGAGTGAATATGAGGTGTATATAGATAAATGTTATATGAAAATGAATGAAATATAAACATGGAAAAGGAAAAATAGACATTTGAATATGTGGGACTTTTTTGTTTAAAAGACAAATCAGTGAGGTGCCAAGTAAGCCCAAACCGTTAAGTTTGATAGTCCATGTTGGATAAAATGTCATGTATCTCATTGCAAGAAATCAAAACATGAGGAATTGTCAAGCATATCTACACTATCACTGCTAATATGAAATAACGAGTATAAATAAATGCATTGTTTGATATAAAAATATAGCAGCGACCGATAATCAGTCATAAACAGATATGCAAAGTGTACTTCATGCCATGTAATGGCCAACAACAATTTTTATACAATAAGGCACTAGAGAGGACATCTATCTATATACGTAGAGAATGCACGTTGCACCAATTGAATACCTTCGAATTACCTTCAATGGCCATAGATTGTCAACCTACTAACATGGTATTTTATTTTTTCATTTACAGTCAATGGCATGTATCTAAGAGAAATCAAAATGTCAACCACTAATAACAGTCCTACATTACTCTTAGAAATCATGTGAATGTTGTTCACCCATAACACTATCAAAAGCCAAACATCTACCTGGAATTCTTTGGGCAGAGTTCAATGATGACTTCAACACTGAGGGAGCAATTTTTGCACCATTTTCATCAACAATAAAACATAAAACATCTAAAAGGACAAGAATCATTGAATGTTCGAATACCCCTTCACTGTGACAGTTTAGAATTAACTTGTGTAGGATGCAATAGACCCAGAAAAATTCACATGAGCTTCCTCTACTTCATCCATTCTCTTCTTCCTCTTCCTCCTCGTATAACTTTATTAGGGGATCACAAACAACTCAAAATTAGGGACATCGTATGACATGTCATTACCACTACTCTATCTACATTGTCGCTGAACTTGAGCATGATCCTTTCTTGCATTAAACCATGGCCACATGTGAATAGGGATAGTTTCTGTTGGATTGTTATGTGGACTGAAGTTGAATGTTAGAGCATAAAAATGCTCAAGATCAAGAAAGAATCTCTTCACATAGAATGCATAAGGATAGGTGGATTTTCCTAAAGATTCACATAAGGATAGGTGGATTTTCCTAAAGATGAAGGGATAAGACTTAACAAAAAGAGGACTTAGGATGATGACAAGGAGGATTCATTTAAGGATATGGCATATTCACCTAAGGGATAGTGTATTCTCCCAAGAATATGGAAAAATTATTGATTGGTGGAATGACATACTAGATCAAGGAATGATACAAGGGTAGATTCACCTAAATATAGGGTAAATTCAGCTAAAAGGGTACCCATGAGATTGTGGTACTGAGTACCTATCTATGGATGGTGTATTTGGATACAAGTATGATGAAAAAAAGTCCAGATCTCTATTATAGGTCCAACATAATCTCTATTATTTGAGACACCATTTTATTAGCATATCCAATTAGGGTAATTTATGGGTTTAATTATGGATCATGTTGTCTATTTCCATGCACTATTGAACTTATTTGGATGTATTGTGATTATTTTAATTTTGAAGCTATAAATAAATTATGTCTGTACCTTAGAAAGGGTAACTCCAATTGATGTTTGGGCAGTTTATTTGAAAACTTATGGTGATTATTTCCCTATGTTATGTAATGGAGTTATTTTTACACTAAGTAATTAACTAGAAAAATGAATTTGTATTGTTGTACAAGTATGATGAAACCATGCTTGTGTGTTTACATGTTTGTGCATCCTATTGAGAACCAACCTCGCTGTTGAGGAACTCAACAAATGTGGTGTTAAGTAGAAGAATGGAAAACTCAAGAAGCTATGGTGACACATTGTGGCATTAGTAGGGATTATCTCTATTGACCACACCTTTCAAAGATAGTATCCCCTAGTTCTCCTCATAGAATGGACCATTGGATGGCTCATAGTGGTATCCTATCCTACATTTAACTTGATGGCATTGCCGATAGTTGGTATGTCGTTCTTGGTACGGGTTTCCTCTTACCCTATTATCTTATTTATATCTTTGTTCCAACATGTGGAGATTGATTTTTGTCATGCTATAATGATTTTCATGCTTGCATGTGTTTTGACATTATGCAAATAGATATGATGTCACACCATACTTATGTTTTGATATAGTGTAGGTGATGGTTACATGTTGTTGATGGTAGCGATTTGGGTTCAAAGACGCAATTCCACACACACACACAAATAGTTGAAGATGCATTTTATATTATTCCTTCTTAGTGGCGATTAGTGTTGGAAGATTTGCACACATGTAGAGAGGAACTCATGTTAGATACAATAGGTTGTGTTTGATAACATATGAATGTGCCTCATGATGTATACATATAGCTTTGGTGTGTGACATGCATGCACATTTTTCTATAAGACACATTGCTATGTGGCATGTGCCCTATGCATGTCTTCTTTGTGAGGCACGTTGCTATGTGCAATGTGGCCCTAGGTGTGTCTTCTCTATGAGGTGTATTGCCATGATATGTTAGGATTTGTACTGTGTAGGCCACAAATGCATGCATGAGGGACTATTATTATAGTCATGTTTTTTGGGCATGTAGCCTAGGCATGTCTTCTCCATTAGGTACATGGCCATGTCATGTGGGAGTTTTTGTGTTCATGCCAAAAATGCACACATGAGGGACTATTATTGGAGTCATGATGAATCTTCACTCTATTTAGCCACAATTTCTAGTTGTATAGTTATGTAATGTGCACTTTTAAGGATTGTGAAGTTTCCTTCAATTATTGATGACCTCTCATCTTTGTTGCATGGGCCAACAATTTTATTTTATCTTGTTTGAATTAGTTTAATCACTATTGTGAGTTTTCTCTATTGTGTAGTTATTGTGGCTATGTTTGATTTTCTATTGGAATTGAACACATTTATTTGACTTATTATTGGTACTATTTTTTCTTTCTTTCAATATTTATGATCTTTGGTAGTTTAGTGAAACTCTTGCTATTTTTAAATGATGCCTTCTTTGTTGTGATGTGATTCCTCACCAAGATCGATGTAGATAACCTTGGATGAGTGTATATAAGGAATCAAATATTGGGAAAATTTGAGGATAGGGGTAAGTGTTTGTTGTATGGGTAGCTACGATCCACTTGTACATTCTTAGTGATTATTGACGGCTATGTCTTGGAGGCTAATCCCATTAAACAAACAAGGAGGAAGTCATACATAATCATATGGATCCTCCCTAGTTGTGTGTGGATTCAAGACCATCATTTCATATGGTTCTTGGTTACTTTGTGAGACCATGGCATCCTCTTAGACCAATATGTGAGCCTTGTATTGTTATCCCTGCAATGTGGATGATTAAGTGTATGTTAAAATAAATGCTTTGCTTAGAATACTCAAAAATGTCTCTCAGAAAGTCTGCAATAGGCAAACTTTTAGTAAGAACTTGCAGACACAATGCTCAGAAATTCACACAATCAGCTACATTAAATACGTTCTCTATTAAGTTCAATGTTTTAAGATGAAAAAGAAGAGTTAAATGGTTTTGGTTTGATTTGCAATTTTTGTGAAGCTTTTGCACTGAAGTTTCCATAGCCTGATTTTTTTGCCTGTGAAGAAAGACCATGTCAAATAATATCAACGAAGAACAAAATAAGGAGACAATTGCTAGATTATGGTCTAACTTGAAAAGAAAAGGTGATGGGAAATTTTATTGTCCCTAAAAAATTTGTAAGGGCTTAAAGACTAGAAGACTTTTAATCAAAATAGCTAAGAAACATTGTAGGTAGCATGGTCACATTGAAGGGGGACATGATTATCATCCACTGGTAAGTTGTTCATTATATCGTTTTAACAATTTATATACATAAGAAATCACTTGATAATGAGATCATGATCACGGTTTATTTATGTATATCAATTTTATATAGGTGGAGCACCCCGAAGCACATGGTATGGATCAACAAAACCCTAAGAATATGGTTTTCGAAGTGGAGGAACATGGAGGTGTGAATATCGAAGCTGAAGATAATGATCCCATGGAAGATGATGATCATGCACCAGAAAACACAATTGAAGATGATGGTACAAATACATTGATCCATGACACATTTAGTACTGGCACAGCTGATCATGATGATCAAGATGACCTTGATGTTCATGATTTACCTCTTCTTGAGAAGGCATATGAGCCCCTTTACAAAGGCTCCCAAACAACTCTTCTCTCTGTTGTATTGTTGTTGGTGAACTTGAAGGTTATGAATGGTTTATCCAACATAACAATCTCACATATGTTAAGGTGTGTCATACATGTCATTACAGTTAATAAATGGTGAATCATGTACCATTAATATTCTTTATATTCACACCTCAAACCTTTTTTTTGGCTATAGATTGATAGGTGAGTTTTTCTTACCACCATCAAATATTCTACCTCGCTCATACCGAGAATTATCTGCCATTATGAAAGATATTGGAATGGAGTATCAAACAGTAGATGCTTGTCCCAATGATCATATTATATATCATAAACACCATGAATTTGGAACAAAATGCCCTGAATGTCATATCAGTAGATATCGAACAGATCAAATAACAAAAAAGGTGCCTCGCAAGGTTCTTCGTTATATTCCCATTATTCCACGTATGCAACGATTATTCAGGTGCACTAGCTTGGCACAATTTATGGATTACCATGCACGCAATAGAAGTCGAGATGACATTATTTGAATGCCTGTGAATGGTTCAACATTTATGGACATAGAGGAAAAGTGGCCACACTTTAAAGAAGAACCTCGTAATCTCAGGCTTTCATTGGCAGCGGACAGTGTCAATCCATTTGGAGAGTTGAGATCTGTTTACTCGGTGTGGCCTATTTTTGTTATCAACAATAATATTCCTCCATGGATGTCAATAAAGAGGGAGCACATAATGTTGGCAATGATTGTTCCAGGTATTTTATTATTTAATAGTCATCTACATTTAATTATAAATATTGAAGTAAAATGGTCATAATAATTATGTAATGTTTTTGTTCATTCCACTAGGCAAGTACCAAGTTAAAGATATGAATGTATATATTGAGCCTCTTATCGACGAGTTGCTGGAGTTATGGAATGGTGTGACCATGTATGACATCTCTAGACCAATAGGACAAAGACAATTTCAATTCCATGCAATGCTTGTATGGACAATACATGATGCCCCAGGGCTAACACATTTTTGTGGTACGTTATAGTGTTCAAGTTGCGCATGATAATTATAATTATAAAAATTAATAGATTTAATAGAATTATACATTATCTTGTAGGTCTTCAAACAAAGGGAAAATTTGCATGTCCAGTTTGTGGTCCAAAGATGAAATCTCGTCATTCAAAAAGTTTAGGAAAGTAGGTGTTTGATGAGTATAGGCACTTCCTTCACAAAAATCATAAGTATCGGAATACTGAAAAACATCTTTTCAATGGGAAAGAAGAGACTACATCAAAGCCATGAAGAATGACTCCTCACTTATGGAAGTTGGAATATAATAGAATTAATCGTCAAGGTAATGTCATTCCATCTAATGGTTTATGTTTGGAATTTGAATTTTTCTATCATGTTTTGTTTACTGATGATGTAATTGATGATACTGAAGGTCATCAAGGCATGGATGGCCACCTTCCAAAGGGACTAAAAAGTTATCCAAGACAATTGAGTAGGTTGCCTTACTACGAGCAGCTACAAATTGTGCATTTGTTTGATACAATGCATATTGGAAAGAATATAACAGAGACATTATGGAAAATATTGGATGGAAGGCGTGACAAAGAAAAAATTGTCAAAATTTGTAGTGACATTGTGGAATCCAATCATGCAATGAAAAATGTCATTCAATCAAATAGCAATGGAGATCAGATTAATATAAGTGCCCTTCCTTGGCTATTAACGGAGCAACAAAGCAATTCTATAAAAGAAGTCATACGAAAAATTCAATTTCCCATAGGATTTGCTGCGAACATAAACAATCTCATATCAAAAAAGAGTGAATTTGGGCAAGGGATGAAAATGCATGATTGGCATACCTTCACTAAGGTAATTCGCGTTCTTGTGTATTTACTATATATTTGTATACTGCACATGTACTTTTCATTGTATTATGTTAGAAAACAATGAAAAGGTCATTTTATAATTGTTGCAGTACGTTCTACCTCTATCTCTCCTAGACCACTTCGACAATAATATCAAGCAAGTCATATACGATCTTGGAAAATACATGAGGTAAGTAGTGATGTTTGTTCAATTTGTTGTATAGATATTATATTTGCCATTTGTTTTACTTGTTATGCAATATATTTTATATTATTTTGTAAAGTCTTGTTTATATATTTTTGCGTCTTCAATCTCTTTTAGGTGGTTGTCATCTAAAGAAATCCACAAGGAAGATATAAAGTATTGGAAGAGAAAAATCCCTCATCTAATGTGTGAAATGCAGAAGTGTCTACCTTCAACTTTTTTCAATGCACAAGAACACTACCTCATACACCAAGTTGAGGAGATCGAATTATGTGGACCTATACACACTAGGTCAATGTGGATGGTTGGGAGGCACTTGAAATTTTTAAAGGCTTTGGTTCGACAAAGAGCACATCCTGAGGGTTCTATGGTGGAGGGATATATGGTATACCAAACTATGGTGTACATTACTGAATATCTTCCTAAGTTTGCAGCAAAAATCCATGTAGATCACATTTGGGATCCCAACCCCATTAATAAATTCGAAGGGGAGCACTTGATGGGGAAAGGTAGATTGAAGAAAGTGAGAGGTAATTATAAGATGTTATTGTAGTAAATTAATTCTTCATCTTTTAAATAAATCAGTTGTAAGTGGTCTATTAATTATTTGTACAGTTGATCGAGAGTGGGATGCGCTACATTTGTATATTGCAAACAATCTTGATTAAATGATGGTGTGGATTGAACGATGTCAACATTCTGGTTGCACATTAACATGGGATGCTGTCGCTTCATTGGTTAAAGAAGCTCATCGTAATGGAGATTCCAATGTTACACAAAGGGAAATTGATTTAGCATATGGTTTAAGAAATCAACAAGTACGTATAATTTTATTAATCACTCGTATGTTTATCAACTCATGATGCAATAATTTTAATATGTTAGACATATTGCAGGTCAAACACCACAAGGCTATGTACTACAATGGTCATAAATTTCGCATCAAACAGTTGGATGACACAAAGAAAACTTGTGATTTTGGGATAACTGCAATCTTTGAGGTGACCAATATTTCATCTAGAAATGACATACATCCTCAAGAGTCTCAAAATTGATACTATGGCATTTTGGATGATATACTTGAGTGTGACTTTAATTCCTTCAAATTAGTTATGTTCGTCATCAAATGGTATAGGCTACGACTGAATAAAAATGATCCTGATAGAACTATTATCGAACATGATAATGGATTTACAATGGTTAATACAAGGTCATTTGAATGAGTTGGCGATGAGCCCTATGTTCTTCCAAGTCAATGTGAGAAGGTATTTTACTCAGAGGTTCCACATAAACCGGGTTGGTCATTTGTTGTTAGACATGATCCAAGAGGAAGGCCGATAATGTATAATGTGATGGAAGAAGAAGATACCGAAGAAGTAGAAGATGATATAGATGATGATCACAACCGACAGTTAGTCGATGATGTTCCTGACGGAAATGTACATGAAGAAGAAGTTGATGATGATGATGTTGCTGCTGATGATGATGATGGTGATGGTGATGGTGATGGTGATGGTGACGGTGACGGTGATGGTGATGGTGATGGTGATGGTGATGACGATGATGATGATGAACACAATGACGATGACGACAACGACGACGATGATGATCATCATCATCATCATCATCATCATCATCATCATGATGGTCGTGATGATGAGTTAGATGAAGAAGAAGATCAATGACATGAATGAAATGTATGAGATGCGATTATTATATTATCTATTTAATATTGATATCTTGATAGAAATTGATTTGACTTATATGGTTACATAAATAATTCATATGTTTTGAATTCTAATGCCATTAATTAATTCATGATGCACCTCTAGCTATGTGATAGATGGTGATTTAAAATACATATGTGATGGATTACATGCTTATGATGATACATGTGACATTTTTTGAACTTTGTGTTTATTTATGGAATGTGGACTACTTATTAGCTATGTGATGGATGGTGATTTATGATATGTATGTGATGGATTACATGTTTATGATGATACATATGTGATTCTTATGATGCTCAATTACATATATGATGATACATATGTGATGCTTATGATGCTTATGATACTATAGTATTTATTGTTTATCAAATTACAAATGTAATGCTTATGATGCTCAATTGTTGGTGCAGGAACCTGAACCCCTTTGACAAGGATCCTGCACAGTCTCATGGATCGACAGGTATAAGTCAATACACCTTATAGAAATAATATATTTTAAAAAAATTACAAGAAAAACAAACTTCCTTAGTTTTTCAAACCTCAACATTAGTAGCAAATCTAATACAGTTATCAACACTTGAGGCCCCAGTTGGACTTACTCAAATTTTAATCTCAACATCAACTTTATGGCTGACTTCTTCATCAATATTACCCTCATTTGCAAAATATCTCTCTCATTATCAACTAACTCTCTCATTTGATGGTGCATAGGTATCACCAAATAGGTATTTGTCAGATGTGTCTTCCTCGAGTGAGGGAAATGCAGGAATAGAAGAGGAAAGTGAGACATGTAGTAGATCTCAAATAGGGAGATCAACTAGAGGTCAAAAGATTAGAAGAAAATTTAATAAATGCATGGAATTTTTTCTTGCTCAAGGGGGGTCATGTTCTTATGATGATGAGACCAAAGGCGACATTGAGGTGCCCTTGAGGTACAAACATCTATTGAAACAATGTGTACCCAAGGAACTTCCTCCAATAAACACTGATTTTTGTGTTAATGAGAGGATATATCACATAGCACCTTCGTCGTTACATGGTTTGGGCCTATTTTCTATGGACAACATAAAGGTCTGTTACAACAAAGTTGCTGAATTGATGGAGTTTGTTGGACCTTGTTACAATTATAATGATTGGATGTAGATTGTTCGATATAAAAAAAGTATGCGTAGGTATGCACTGTCAGCCAATTATATACAACAAAAAGATAATGATCAAAGTAAATGAGTGGCTGTATACATTGATGGAAGGCCAAAAGCAATAGGGAATATTGCAGGTTTTATAAATAGTACACGACCTGGGTCAACTAATAAGCAACCCAATTGCATATTTGAGGCACATGAGGGAAATTGTGTGTTTGTATGTGCGATAAAATCAATAAGTGCAGGGGAAGAGCTGCTAATCGATTACAATTTGAATCGTATAGATACAAACAAAGTTACTATCATGGGGGTGGTGCGTACTGTATATATACCATTTAAGCCAACTTCCAATTAATGAATCCAATAAACCATTCTATTTTTAAGTTTTTTGCTAAGTCTATTGGTTTCATTTCGCTAACGTTTTTATATTTTTTCTTTGTCACAGGGCCACATGGATCCACCACATAGCACAGATAGGGGTGTAGGTCCCGACATTTCTACGGAGCAAGTAAACCTCATTGTAATTGTACAAATTAGATAGAAGAAAACTATCACATTATGATCTTTTCTTGAGTGTTTTGAAGTAATTTTGATAGTGTTAATTATATTCTTGTCACAGACGGATGTTCGGGATAAGGGAAAGGAACCTATAGTACCTTAGCACCTCCATAGGGATGTGGGGCACTCGACAGTATTATGCACTGATGACATCGCACTTAGCGCAAACTTTATGCAATTTGTACAAAAGAATATTAGAAAAATTAGGCAAGAGATTGTTGATTTGGCAACCATAAGCCCTCAAACTGATGAGATAACAAAGAGGGTGCAACTATTGTTGACGACAATGGAAAACTTGCAAGTAAGCAGTAATGAAAGCTTTAATCATAACAAAAGTTCAATAATGGTTTATATTTTTTTCTCTTTTATGTCATTAACTAAAATATGTATGTGTTGTTTTTACACAAATTTATAGGGCCTCATCATCCTGGTGGCGATGATCAGGGTATTGCGGGTAGTTCAGGTGATGACCATGTTCTATATATTAAAACCACTCCTTTGGACTTGTGAACTTGTTTTTTTAATGTTTTACATATTTAATGTATTACTCTTCAGGTGCTGACATGGGTCCGAGGTCGACCCCAACTATATTTCTGACTACAATGTCGGCAACACGTAGCATGCAGACATCGTCTATTGCATCGGCTCATGTTGACCCGCCCACTAGTGGTAGATCCCTCTTTTTCTCTCTCTTTCATTATGTGTTTATTACCCTTGAAATGTTCTTTCTTGGAGGCATTTCATAGTGGATTCATTTACTATGGCAGGAGATGCACATGAGGATGTGCCAGAGGTGAGTACTGGTGATAACATACCATCATTTCTTGGATCTTCTCGTATTGCTAGTACGGGAACGTTGCAGGCCACATTGGTGGTGAGCGACGAAGAATTGATTCCCTTGAAGATACAGAAGGTTCCAGGTACTTTAAAATTATTATTATATATAGTCTAATTGTAATTTACTTACTGATCACTCATTTTGGACTAATGATCCCATGTTTTTTTGCAGGAAATGATATTTTTTATAAAAATCTTAATGACATTACATTGTAGATATTTGGGCCCACCATACGTAAAAGGTGGAACATCATATGTGAACTAACCCTTATCCACTATCTTGATTTCATATCATTGCTAGAATAGTTTTCCTTTTATCCATTTCTTGAACTATATCAAAGGTAGCTTCAGTTTCTTTCTAAATCTAACAGGTTTGTTTTTGCTTTAAAGGTGGAATGACCAAGAAAAAAAGTTAAAAGATGAACTCACAAACCGTATGGTAGGGTTGTTTGGAAATGACACATTCAACAAGACTAAGCTCCTGGAAAAAGATGGCACATATCTAAAGTATGTGAGGGACCAATACAGGACACATTTAGAGAAGAACGTAAAGTATGAGCATCCCCCCATGATTCCAGAGAGGGAGTGGAAGGACCTGATTTTGGATGCAAAGGAGAGAAATGAAAGGAAAAAAGGAAATACACCACCAGACGCCAGAAGAAGGTATGTGATACTATTAAGAATGTGAATATGTACTAATTATTCATTATATTTATATAATCTAACATATTTCAAACTTTTCATAGATTGAGTGACACGTCAAAGGCAACCAAGGCAAGACAAGAAAAGCATGGGCAACACAAACTCGACTCTGGTGGTTATATGAAACTTGCCGCACGAATTGTAAGAATCAGTAAATTAAGTATCACGTCAAAATATTTATAAATTGTAAACAATTTTTTTTTTATCAAACAATACAAGCAAAATTCACAATACTAAGCAAAAATGCAGGGCTCTGAATTCAATAGAGCGCCCACGGAAGATGACAAGAGAATTGGCTACCAGCAAGGCTATATAGCCATGGCTGAATGGCTACGAGAATTGAGTGGGCAAACACGAGATTTTGATGCATCTGTCACAATGGTAAATAAGCTAAATGAAAATTATTTCAAATTGAATACTTAACCAATAATCTATTTGATGTTAAGTTTCAACATAAAGTGACCATATTTTTTTTAAATAAGCAAGCAATGATAACACTGCACGTGACATTGGAATGCAACATGATAATCGTGGAACAGAACCTATACATGAAGGTCCAGATGTGCATCCTAGTAGTGGAGGTATTCATTTGCTATTCAAATTTTTTTATGTAATTATTAATACAATTAAACATCTTAAATTGAAAATTAGTGTAGTAATTAATGTAACCTTTATTGTTAATATTTTAGAGCATGTAGTCGATGGTGACCAAGTGGAGTATGATCCGGGTAGACAACATCAAGAACGTGATGTTCCCCAATTAGGTAAAGAGGACCACTGTTATTCCTTTAAACAAATTTAATTGCAATTGGTGTATTGATTAATGTAACGTTTCGTATTTCAACTCCAGAGGATCTAGAGGGTGTTCAACATGTCGAGGTTGAGGCTAGACAAAATGATGTGGAAGATGATGTGGCCCCATCAGGTAAAGAGTGTAATGGTTGTGTTCTTTAAATTAATGAAATACTTGTAACAATAATAAAAAAATGTTTTGAATTTAACCCAATTCTTTGTTATTGCAGAGGACCCCCCTTTGGTTCAGCATCCTCATCCTTTGTATAGGACTAGGCATACATCAAGAGCATGAGAAGAGGGCAGAACATCCAAAGATGGGGGAAATGATGAAGAAATCGATGTTCCACTTAGTCTTTTCATAGCTTCAAAGAAAAAACAAAGAAAGAAATGATTGTAATCTACCTTATTTGATAATGACTGATTTTTATGTGTTAATGAATGTAATTATGTGCTAATGAATGTTCATGAATGATATGTGTTGATGATTATTGATGAATGTTGTGTTTTAATGAAAGTTAATAAATTTTATGTGTTAATGAGCGTTATGTGATAATGAATGAATGTTATATTTTAATAATGGATGAAAGAATGAATGAAAGAATGAATGAATGTTAAATGTTAACGGGGAATTTAGAGTGATGTTAGGGGGGGGGGAGGGGCCAAATGAGCTTCCACCTTCACGTGGTTGGCCCCGTTAAGTAGAGAATATTAAACTATTCTCGAAACTAAGAGAAGCTCAATAAGATAACACACTTTTCAATATTTCATTTTGTTGCACAGTTAATCTTATTGAATAATGTACATATATTGAATCTTAATTGCAGGGTCCAACAGAGCCAACACGAACAACACCATGGTGCAACTGCCAAAGTTATGAATATGCCTCATCATGAATAAAGCTGAATTAGCGCATTCTCTGTAAAATCTCAAATGCTCTATACTTTGGAAGTTTTGAAATTTTTATGATCATATCGGTCCCCTGCCTAAAAGCTTTTTTCCTTGATTTGTTTGTGATACACATTGAGAGAATTTTGTTTTCCTTTTATTTATGCATGTCTTAACCATTCTCCACATGCTTCCCATTCTTATTTAGATTGTTGTATTTTTACATATGTTGGAATCTGTAGTTCCACGTACATGTTTTCTATGTTCTTTGTAACTATATGAAAAGGTGTAAAATGTGGGTATAGTCAAAAATCTTGATTACCAACAAGCAATTGTTGTTTAATAGTTCCAGTGTTTGTATTAATTGAAACAGTTTAACCCTTTTAACATGTTTCATAGCAAACCTGCACTTTGTATGCAATCTTATTGTTACAGTTCAGTTACTGAGGTGATGTGATTTATCTTGACAATAGAATGTTGGAATTTATCTGAATTTATCTTGACAATAGAATGTCGAAATTTAATACCATAATCCATGATGAAAACTGCCAAAAATAGAAATTTATCTTAGTTCGCAATTACAAAATGCTTTTGTATAGGCCTCTCAAAGATTAAGTACATCAAATTGAGACTTTATAAATTGAGTGTATGTATTAGCAATCTCCCAAATTGTTCAATGGTCTCCAAACCTTGTCAATTTTTTATTTTTATTTTAACTCAAATATGTATGGTATAGGCATATCATTGGTTGTGTGATTTTTTTTTTCCTTAAATGCTTCTATGACCAAAAGAGACAAGTTTTAGATGAAAATGGGGTCTTATGGGCCTTTTTGACACAATGGTAGGTTCTTTAGACCTGAAAATGCCCCAAAAACTAGTCGATTGCCTTAAGTTACAAACAAATCCTTGTTTGTGAGCATGCTTCTTGATCTCCAATTTTGGTGGAATGAAAGATAATATTGAATTTCTCAAGCCTTTTGGATGCTTTGAAACCACCAAAAAAAAGCTACTTTGATCATTGAAATGTTGTAGTGACTTGGATAAAAAAAGAAAACTAAGTCTAAACTTTAGAAGTTAGTTTTTTCTTGTCAAATTGTTTTCAATTTTCAAATCATCCAAGGATGCAAGAGGAGTATATTTTGTTATGACAAGATAAAAAAAAAACTTAGAATCTTTTGAAACCATTGAAACACGAGGACCCCTTCCCCCCCTCCAAAATCCCTATTTTTTCAGGATGCAATACTTAGGGAAAACATCCCCTTGCTGCACCACTTAGGGATGTCCTAGGGACTCCAAGGAGTCTCTTGACCATCTTGAGGATGCCTATGAGTCTCCCATGGCTCCCAATTAGAAACTCCAATTCTAAACAAAAATGGTGAAGTTATTGTGAAAATGTCATCCGTATTAAAGGTTTGGAAATGCCCCCTAACCTTGATGGGGGCTCTGCCCCAAACCCCCCACAAGGGGCACTACCCATTGACCCCAAACTTCTACCCACCATTCTTATTGTTAATGCAATTGTTTCCATTTTTTTTATGTTGACTAGTTTAAACACTTAGTATGCCAAAGTTTCATCTGCAATTCTTATACTTATTCTTAGTTTGTTCCCAAAGTTCCAAAACTCTACCACCATTGTTAATGTTCAAATTTCAATGCAATCATTGACATATTTTTAATCTTTATTGTAAAATTTACATAGTGTGGCAAAGTTTTATTTATAGTTGTTATACTTATTCTACACACATCCTTTTATAATTAATTTTTTAAGTTGTATATATATTTGCATCCCACCCCGCCCCCTTCGTCATCCCCCTGTCGTCCCCAAACTTAAGCCCTTGGTATGTTAAGATATGAAAGCTCACAATAGTTTCATTTGATATGTTAATCGAGGAAAAACCTACAATATATAGCTTCCAAGATTCCAAACCCATGAGGATCATGAAGAGGTAGAAAACCAAATAAAGAAATTGCTTATCCAAGTTTCCAAATTTGTGACAAGGAAAAAGTAGAATCTCAATCAAAGAAGGAGAATGTGCAACTCATTATCTTATTCTACCTAAGTAAAAATATTACCTAATTAAGCTTTTTAATAGTGGAATATCACACTTAGGATAAAACATATCCAAGGTAAATAAAATATTACATTGATAGGATTCTTTGGTTGCTCGAAAAGTGGTGCCTTATGAATTATGTTCTTGGATACTAAAGTTTCCAAATTTTGGGCACTCTTGATAGCTTCTTGTAGAGATTGTGATTCGAAGGCTTTAACCAAACCTTTCAATGGTTTATGTTGATGTGTTTTTTATGCACTATGCAACACAAAATAAAATACTAAGTATTCTATCCTCTCTTGAACAAAATCCTCCCAAGTGCTAAACTACATGATCAAATGGGATGACTCCAAGATTCCAATAGTCAGGTCTTGACTTTATATTGCAAATAGACTCAATGATTATGATCTGATGTCTTTCTGGAATCACAAGGGGGACTTACGTTGCTTGGGTCAAGACCTATCCATTCTCATGTTTCATGATTGATTTACACTCCATGATTTAAGTCATCCTTGAGCAACATCTCGACTTAGCCAAATTTTGTTTTTTGTACCCTAATTCTTTAATTTTGACCCCTTACTAGCATTGCCTTAGGTTTTATTGGAATTCTTGCTTCTCTAGCATGGGCACATTTCTAGGGTTCATTCGCACAAATTGCTCTTGATGAGCAAGCTAGTATCATGACCATGACTTAAACAAAATTTTAACTTAGTCACATTATCTCCTCCAAACTTCTATTAGTTCATCGGCTTCATTCTTCATCATTTGGATGTCTTTTGTCATTGGAAGGTAATTCTTGACCACCATACCTCAATCTTGACCTATGCTACCCTAAAACCCTAGAACCTAGTCATGTTTACAATTGAGATCTTGGTGACTTGATCACTTAATACAGCTTAATCATGCAAGTCTCATCTAACTCCGACTCCAACACTCAAGCAAATCAACCCTAGCAACAAAGTACTTTGGGAAATATCTTGCAACTTGACAACATGGGTAATGATGGAGGAATGGAAGGTGATACCTATAGAGGTGAGAGAGAGAGAGAGATGGTGAGAGGAAGAGATAATGACCTGGAGAGGGTGGAGAAAGAGAAGTAGAGAGGGAGAGAAGAAGAGAGGGATGGAGAAAGAGACCTAGAGAGGGGAGAGAGAAGAGAGATAGTAGAGAGGGATAGAGAAGAGAGATAGAAGAGAGATACCAATGTCAATCTTTTTCTATAAAAAAAAATTTCCGAGAACTCGGCCTATCATCGGAATTCTGACTCCATAGGGTAAAATTCCGACAAAGGAGTGTCGTCGGATGTTGTGCATCCGACAACACTCCTCTGTCGGAATTTCGACGATAGGCTGAGATCGCGACGGTATTATTTTGGGGTATGAGCATCCATGGCGGCCATCGGAAAGGTTGGAGGTGATGTCGGAATTGCAATGACCACAAGGATAGTTGGAACTTTCGACAAAAAGTTTTCAACGGCTTTTTTTGTCAGTAGTGCGACGAAATTTCGTCGAAATTCCGACGATTTGCTGTCGAAATTTTGACCCGAATGTACTAGTGCAACAACATTCAATTGAGTGAGACTGACATTTTTTTCGCTAACCAAAAAATTGTTGCCCTAATAAAATCGTAGGGCAACATGAAAAACTGAGATAGGATTTTGTAGGGACCCCTCTCGTGGACCCGTAGGTTCAAACGGATCATTCGCAGGTGCCACGGATTATGAGTTGGGGCCTGTCAAAGTTTGACAATTTTGAGCACTTAGGGCGCTCAAGGGATGACGCCGGTAGGGTATGACCCCGAGCGTTCGATCGAGGTGGGGGGGGGAGGGGGAATAGGAGCATGCATAGGGTAGTAATGCCTAATTGGACATGTCAGAGCCGACAGTTCGTCGTCGCAATGAGCTGAACTAGAAATTGGCCACGCGACAACATTCGATTGAGTGAGACTGACGATTGTTTTGCTAACTGAAAAATTGCTGCCCTAATAAAACTGTAAGGTAACTTGAAAAATCAAGATAGGATTTTGTAGGGATCCCTCTCGTGGCCCCATAGGTTCAAACGGATTGTTCACAGGTGCCACGGATTCTGAGTTAGGGCCCATCAAAGTTTGATAATTTTGAGCACTTAGGACTCTCAAGGGATGACGTCATTAGGGTATGACCCTGAGCGTTTGATCGTGTGGGGGGGGGGGGGGGGGAATAGGAGAATGCATAGGGTAATAATTCCTAACTGAACATGTCGAAGCTGACGGTTCGTCATCGCGACGAGCTGAACGAGAAATTGGTCGCACGACAACATTCAATTGAGTGAGACTGACGATTTTTTCGCCAATCAAAAAATTGCTTCCCTAATAAAACCATAAGGCAACTTGAAAAACTAAGATAGGCTTTTGTAGGGACCCCTCTTGTGGCCCCGTAGGTTCAAATGGATCGTTTGCAGGTGCCACGAATTTTGAGTTAGGGCCCATCAAAGTTTGACAATTTTGAGCACTTAGGGCGCTCAAAGGATGACACTGGTAGGGTATGAATTGTATTGTTCATTAAATGAATTGTATTGTATTGTTCATTAAATGAATTATATTGTTCATTATACAAACAACACTTATGATGAAATGAAATGAATTGTATTGTTCATTAAATAACCATTATTAACCATTGTTAATTATTGGAATGAAGATTAAATATTTCTATGATAACACCACACACATATGAGCAACAATTTATATGATCGAATATCAACTTCTGTATATATAAAAATGTCAAATGATTACAAATGTATGTCCATACACAAATATGGCATAAACGCCAACTGAAACAAAATGTATGTCTAAATAAGTGAATGTATGTCCATATACAAAATATACATGCCAACTAGACATGTAAGCATCCCAAAACTATCTATAACATACTAAGCTGCTGATGGATCATCAAAATTGATCCTCTTCGCCGTACTGCTTGGCTCTGAAGGATCCTGCACAAGAAAAACAAACCACGATTAGTATTAGTTATATTATATAATTCACATTCGAAAAGTTAACATAAAAATGAACTATAATTGAACTATTCATGTTTACCTCATCTCCACATTTTCTCTTCAGCTTTGCAGGACTCTTGATGTATGTCTTAGGTAGAGGAGGTATGTTTTGAATATTTTCATACACAGCCTACATATGTTCAGAAACATTACATCGATACAAGTTAGCATATAATTGTCACTGATAATAACAAATTATATCTACTAATCAAAAAATAAAATAAACACACATCTACTCGAGGCATCTCTTCTTCTTCTTCAGGTATATTGGGTGTAGTCATCAAGGATGTGAAGCCAAGAATTCTCTGTATATATACACAACAAGTATATGAAACTATCAATCTATGTCTAGACATGTATAATCACTATAAGTTATTTAAACTATTCATTCAATCGTATTTGCATTCAATTACCTTTCCCTTGTCTCCAACTGCACTACCAAATCCTAAATCAGACTGCCCCGCACTCGTGCTGCTTGTGCCCTACAAGAGTAAAATAAGATATACATGCAAGCTACTACATAATCTAATTAATACCAATATAAATGATGAGCATGTATGTACAATAAAATACAAACGACTAGGTGCAATAATATATGTACCGTCAAGCTATCAAGGCCAAATGAAATGGCCAACAAGGTACCCTCCTGAATCTGTCTCAACTCATCCTCGGTCATCAACTGTTAAATAGACCATGTAAATAAAAATTAGTACTTAATATTATCTAGATTATAAATATTTTATTAAAATATAACATGAACTGTGAAAATACAAATCTTACCACTACATCATCAATGTATGATGATGGTGCCTCCTCGCTTCTAGCATGTGAGGACTCCCTAGGGTATCCTCCAGTCCATGTAATAATATCTGGTGCATCATGCATCTCATGTACCTCATAATCTGCACTGTCCACAGGAGGATCAACGGGTTGTCCAACTGGACCCAAGCATACATGCCCACACATGACACAACTATGGGGCACACATATGTGTGGAGCCGAGGATGAAGTGTCAACGCCACTGGATGCACCGCTACCATCAAGAGTAGGTTGAGCTACTGACGCAACCTGAGAAACCAAAAGGTTACTCAAAGAGTGAATAGCCGATATGGTCTATGAAGCTGCCTCACAATTGATATCAGGATGTTGCACTGCAGGTGGGGGATCAACAGGAGGAGGCGGGACATATGGGCCCCAGAATACTCTGACTGCCCCAGGTCTATTTTGGGGCATACCTAAATCTACACCCTGGAAAGGTTGGATGTCAAAGTAGTTCACATGTTTGTGTAAAACAAACTTAGCATACAATTTTTTTATGAAATAGAAGGGGATATCAAGATTGTTGTTGGGTGGTTTTTCAAAAACCATCCACCAACAATTCCAAAAGTTTTTCACTATCCCATCATTTGTGCACCATTTAATAGAAATTTTTGTTTTTTTGGGATCTACAGGTTGACCAGTGTGGGGATTGACAAACAATGAGGCGATTTCGGCTTTGGATATCTCGAGATCCTTGATATCCTTATACGACAAGCCATCTGCATATTTTTTCCTCATAGAATCTCGCCACAAAAGGGTGGCATTGTGCTCCTCAATCATGGTTTCCATACTCTTTATGATTGACATGACAGGATCAAACATTGGGTTTAGATGAGGGATCCTACGATATACTTCTGCAATCCCCCTCAATTCATTCAAATTTTGTGCAATCAAATCCTGAATTGAGGGGGGGTTTGGCAAATGAGGGTTTGGTTGTTGCAGTTGTGGTTGGTCAGTGTTTTCATTGTTATCCCCCATTTTTAACCTAATTGAATGTAAACAATTAAATTTAGTTAACAAATTTAAACAATTAGGTATTTGATTTTAAAAAACCTAGTTTTCATGAAAAAAATCATATTTTCAATGAAAAATCAAATAAACATTAACAAAAAATACAAAAAAGGAATGAAAATGATTGAAAATGATAAAATTCTTACCTTTCAATCTATTTTTTAGCAATTTTTTGCCAAAACATCGGATATCGGGTGCATCGGATATCAGATTTTGATAAAATCGCGCAACACGTGAGTTAAAAATGACTCACGGGCTATCACTATCGAAATATATTTGTCTCAGAAAATCAGATGTCCGATTTTTATACTTAAATTATTTTAAAATAACATATATAATATAATAATATATTATATAATACGTATTGTGTTATATTATAAAATATAATTATATATTATATATATTATAATATATAATATAATATTATATAATACGTATTATATAATATATTATATTATATTATATTATATATTATAATATATATAATATAATATAATATAATATAATATATATAATATAATAATATATTATATAATACGGTACAACCTGAGTTGGCCTAGTGGTGGATAACTTGTACTCTTGAAATAGAGGTTGCAAGTTCAAATCCCACAAAGGGGGTAGGGTATGTACACCTTATCGGCTTCGGCCCATTATCTATCAACACGGATTTTCGCGTTTTTAGGCGAGTGAAGAAGGCTATTTTTTTCACATCGCCACTTTTTTCCCCCCCCTTGATCCTGCACTAACCCATATCAGTCTCATCTTCTCCCAGGCCTTCTACATTACCCGCTTCTACATCTGTAATATCAAGCTCCCTCTCTGCTGTTGCGCTCTCAAATTCAGGAGATGAGTCTAAGTCCACAGTCACCTGAGGTTCCTTCTTGCCTTTCCCTATGGTTTTAGATCTTGTAACCTGTGGTGATGATCGCTCTTCCAATGAAGCCTTGGCACCACCAGCTTCTAGCTTGACCTGTGAAGCACCTACAAGACAAAGCCCAACATGCTGATTAGATTAAACTTTCCAGACTGGAGCAGGGTTTCTTCTGACGGTTAAATTTCCAAGTCTTTTCTGCCTTAACCATTGTTTAGTCATGTGTATGATTGGGAAGGATGTGACCCTTATTTGATCTTGCTCATCTTGGTTCCAATCAATTTCTAGAAGCGGAGTTCCCTGTACAACCTATGTATAATGAGGGTCTATTAAGTCTTCCCCTGTATCTTCAATTTCAGAGATGTTCATTTGCAACCCAAAAGAATTTATCTGATATACAGTGAATCAAGAAAACATTATCCTATGTACTTCAAATTCACTGGCACAGTCTGCTCAAAAATCCTCTAGTTCAGGTACATGCCTGAAACCATCTCTGGGAACTAGATTCTCTTGTGCATATCCCTTACTATCAAAATTTTGTTGGGGAACATAGTATTTGAGATTTAACTTCTTAAAATCAACTTCTAAATTCAATGCATCTGACACTGTCTTGCAAATATAATGACCTAGCTCCACTGGAAAAGCAACTCCAGAATCCATCCTTCCTATAGACTTTTTATCAATATGGGCTAATTGTCAGCAAATTTGAATCAACACAAATCGATCCAATGCATACCTGGGAAGTTTCATGGGTTCTCCCTCAAAGCCACCAACCCTACCATATGTGAATAGAATAAATTGAATGAAATGACTCCCATATGAACTAACTAATTGTTTCGCTTCCTCAGACATACGCTGGTTCACATTACCCTGCAACTCAACAATTACCCTGCCAACAAACACATCATGAACTCACCTGTGATTTTCATGACACCTCTTCACCTGTCATAAACTGTGTCGCTTTCGAGCTTGAGAAGAAGAGAATTACCTTTCCTTTGTTGAATTTTTTGTTTTCTAAATTTGGCTTTTCAAACAGGTTTTAGAGTACTTTATTATTATTAGCATGAAATTCAATGACACAATCTCCACACCGCTTATACTTGCGAGATATCTTTGAAAAGACAATTCCTGACGCATGCATTAATTACACATCACTTTTGTGAGATTACCTATCAAAGTAATGATTACTTTCTATTTTGAAAAGTTATGGCCTTCTTAGAAAAGCGCTTCACATGCTCAAAATATTCCATCACAGAACAATGATGCTCGTCTTCTTACATCTGTCTTGCTTGATCTTTGAGCCTAGTGGCTGAAAACATCAAACCATGGAACCGTTGAACCATAAAGGTTCACTAGTTCAAGGTGCAATTTGAAAAGGACAAAGGACTAAGACATTCAGACCCCAACAAACTTGACCGACTAATGACCACATTGAACCAATGTACCTATGAACCTCTGAACTTAACCAATTGGTTCAACGAAGAAAATGTTTAGCCTTTAATTACATGACTTACAAAATGGGGCCGAAAAACAAAGACGATTTAGACTACAACCACGAGAAACTTTCAAGACAATAAAAAGTCCGCAAGGGAATAAAACTTACATAGGGAAATAAATGCGGAATACGGGAGTAACAAACCCTAACTACAATCATAAGCATATATGATCTAGAATTGAACCATAATTGTAACTGCAAATGCATTCCTAATTGAATTATATTTATTATTTTATAATATATATGCATTTGTATATATTATATTATATTATATTATATTTATCATTATCCTTATCCTTGTGAAAAAAGTTTATTATATTATATTAAATTATATTATATTTATTCATATTCTTATCTTTGCGAAAAAGGTAGATTTTACGTAGAAAATTTTTCAAACTCCATGCTACTATTGTAAAACACATCTTGACCTAATTCAATTGTCGGGGAACATAGTATTTGAGATTTAACTTCTTAAAATCAACTTCTAAATTCAATGCATCTGACACTGTCTTGCAAATATAATGACCTAGCTCCACTGGAAAAACAACTCCAGAATCCATCCTTCCTATAGTGTTTTTATCAATATGGGCTAATTGTCAATAGATTTGTATCAACACAAATCGATCCAATGCATACCTGGGAAGTTTCATGGGTTCTCCCTCAAAGCCACCAACCCTATCATATGTGAACTGAGAAAATTGAATGAAATGACTCCCATATGAACTAGCTAAATGTTTCGCTTCCTCAGACATACGCTGGTTCACATTACCTTGCAACTCAACAATCAATCTGCCAACAAACACATCATGAACTCACCTGTAATTTTCATGACACCTCTTCACCTGTCATAAACTGCGTCGCTTCCGAGCTTGAGAAGCAGAGAATTACCTTTCCTTCGTTGAATTGTTTGTTTTCTAAATTTGGCTTTTCAAATAGGTTTTAGAGTACTTTGTTATTATTAGCATGAAATTCAATGACACAATCTCCACACTGCTTATGCGTGCGAGATAACTTTGAAAAGACAATTTCTAACACATGCATTAAATTACACATCACTTTTGTGAGATTACCTATCAAAGTAATGATTACTTTCTATTATGAAAAGTTACGGCCTTCTCAGAAAAGCATTTCATGTGCTCGAAATATTCCATCACGGAACAATGATGCTCGTCTTCTTACATCTGTCTTGCTTGATCTTTGAGCCTAGTGGTTGAAAACATCGAACCATGGAACCGTTGAACCATAAAGGTTCACTAGTTCAAGGTGCAATTTGAAAAGGACAAAGGACTAAGACATTCAGACCCCAACAAACTTGACTGACTAATGACCACATTGAACCAATGTACCTATGAACCTCTAAACTTAACCAATTGGTTCAACGAAGAAAATGTTTAGCCTTTAATTACATGACTTACAAAATGGGACCGAAAGACAAAGACGATTTAGACTACAACCACGAGAAACTTTCAAGACAATAAAAAGTCTACAAGGGAATAAAACTTACATAGGGGAATAAATGTGGGATACAGGAGTAGCAAACCCTAACTACAATCATAAGCATATATGATCTGTAATTGAACCATAATTGTAACTGCAAATGCATTCCTAATTGAATTATATTTATTATTTTATATTATATATGCATATGTATATATTATATTATATTTATCATTATCCTTATCCTTGTGAAAAAAGTTTATTATATTAAATTATATTATATTTATTCATATTCTTATCTTTGCAAAAAAGGTAGATTTTACGTAGAAAATCTTTCAAACTCCATGCTACTATTGTAAAACACATCTTGACCTAATTCAATTGTCGAGGAACATAGTATTTGAGATTTAACTTCTTAAAATCAACTTCTAAATTCAATGCATCTGACATTGTCCTGCAAATATAATGACCTAGCTCCATTGGAAAAGCAACTCCAGAATCCATGCTTCCTATAGTCTTTTTATCAATATGGGCTGATTGTCAATAGATTTGTATCAACACAAATCGATCCAATACATACCTAGGAAGTTTCATGGGTTCTCCCTCAAAGCCACCAACCCTGCCATATGTGAACTGAGAAAATTGAATGAAATGACTCCCATATGAACTAGCTAATTGTTTCACTTCCTCAGACATATGCTAGTTCACATTACCTTGCAACTCAATAATCAACCTGCCAACAAACACATCATGAACTCGCCTGTAAATTTTCATGACACCTCTTCGCCTGTCATAAACTGTGTCGCTTCCAAGCTTGAGAAGCAGAGAATTACCTTTCCTTCATTGAATTGTTTGTTTTCTAAATTTGGCTTTTCAAATAGGTTTTAGAGTACTTTGTTATTATTAGCATGAAATTCAATGACACAATCTCCACACTGCTTGTGCGTGCGAGATAACTTTGAAAAGACAATTTCTGACGCATGCATTAATTACACATCACTTTTGTGAGATTACCTATCAAAGTAATGATTACTTTCTATTTTGAAAAGTTACGGCCTTCTCAGAAAAGCACTTCATGTGCTCGAAATATTCCATCATGGAACAATGATGCTCGTCTTCTTACATATGTCTTGCTTGATCTTTGAGCCTAGTGGCTGAAAACTTTGAACCATGGAACCACTCAATCGTTGAACCATAAAGGTTCACTAGTTCAAGGTGAAATTTGAAAAGGACAAAGGACTAAGACATTCAAACCCCAACAAACTTGACCGACTAATGACCAAATTTGAACCAATGTACCTATGAACCTCTGAACTTAACCAATTGGTTCAATGAAGAAAATATTTAGCCTTTAATTACATGACTTACAAAATGGGGCCGAAAGACAAAGACGATTTAGACTACAACCATGAGAAACTTTCAAGACAATAAAAATTCCGCAAGGGAATAAAACTTACATAGGGGAATAAATGTGGGATACAGGAGTAGCAAACCCTAACTACAATCATAAGCATATATGATCTGTAATTGAACCATAATTGTAACTGCAAATGCATTCCTAATTGAGTTATATTTATTATTTTATATTATATATGCATATGTATATATTATATTATATTATATTATATTTATCATTATCCTCATCCTTGTGAAAAAAGTTTATTATATTAAATTATATTATATTTATTCATATTCTTATCTTTGCGAAAAAGGTAGATTTTACATAGAAAATCTTTCAAACTCCATGCTACTATTGTAAAACACATCTTGACCTAATTCAATTGTCAGGGAACATAGTATTTGAGATTTAACTTCTTAAAATCAACTTCTAAATTCAATGCATCTGACATTGTCTTGCAAATATAATGACCTAACTCCACTGGAAAAGCAACTCCGGAATCCATCCTTCCTATAGTCTTTTTATCAATATGGGTTGATTGTCAGCAGATTTGTATCAACACAAATCGATCCAATGCATACCTAGGAAGTTTCATGGGTTCTCCCTCAAAGCCACCAACCCTACCATATGTGAACTGAGAAAATTGAATGAAATGACTCCCATATGAACTAGCTAACTGTTTCGCTTCCTCAGACATACGCTAGTTCACATTACCCTGCAACTCAACAATCAACCTGCCAACAAACACATCATGAACTCGCCTGTAATTTTCATGACACCTCTTCACCTGTCATAAATTGCGTCGCTTCCAAGCTTGAGAAGCAGAGAATTACCTTTCCTTTGTTGAATTGTTTGTTTTCTAAATTTGGCTTTTCAAATAGGTTTTAGAGTACTTTGTTATTATTAGCATGAAATTCAATGACACAATCTCCACACTGCTTATGCGTGCGAGATAACTTTGAAAAGACAATTTCTGACGCATGCATTAAATTACACATCACTTTTGTGAGATTACCTATCAAAGTAATGATTACTTTCTATTTTGAAAAGTTATGGCCTTCTCAGAAAAGCGCTTCACGTGCTCGAAATATTCCATCATGGAACAATGATGCTCGTCTTCTTCCATTTGTCTTGCTTGATCTTTGAGCCTAGTGGCTAAAAACATCGAACCATGGAACCACTCAACCGTTGAACCATAAAGGTTCACTAGTTCAAGGTGCAATTTGAAAAGGACAAAGGAATAAGACATTCAGACCCCAACAAACTTGACCAACTAATGACCACATTGAACCAATGTACCTATGAACCTCTGAACTTAACCAATTGGTTCAACAAAGAAAATGTTTAGCCTTTAATTACATGACTTACAAAATGGGGCCGAAAGACAAAGACAAATTAGACTACAACCACGAGAAACTTTCAAGACAATAAAAAGTCCGCAAGGGAATAAAAATTACATAGGGGAATAAATGCGGAATACGAGAGTAACAAAGCCTAACTACAATCATAAGCATATATGATCTTTAATTGAACCATAATTGTAATCGCAAATGCATTCCTAATTGAATTATATTTATTATTTTATATTATATATGCATATGTATATATTATATTATATTATATTATATTATATTATATTATATTTATGATTACCCTTATGCTTGTGAAAAAAGTTTATTATATTAAATTATATTATATTTATTCATATTCTTATGTTTGCGAAAAAGGTAGATTTTAGGTAGAAAAACTTTCAAACTCCATGCTACTATTGTAAAACACATCTTTATGTGTCGAAGGCGATTCGCCTTTAAAACTAGGTAAAAGGAGGCAACTTTTTTCTTTCACTTGACCTAATATAATAATAATTACCAAGTAAACAAATGCGTTGAACCTAATAATAATATAATTAGATGTGGAATTTAGATTAATTAAAGCCAATAATTAGCTAGGTTCAATTCACTACTATGTTAAATTTATAGAATATGATCACAATACTATGTTGGTTCTGTCTTATTTCATGATTTAAATCTACACTTAAACTTGATCTTGAGGGCTATAGAAGTGAACATGTGTGCAAACCTCAACCTATAGCTATAAGCATGAACTAGTAGAAAACTAACTCCTACACTTTATCTTTTATGTCTAAATCACAGTAAGAAACTACATTTTTAATAATTTTCACAATTATGTGCTAATCCTTCACAAATACAAATAAACCACTCCTCCATATCAACCTGAAACAAAACTATTAAAAAACCTACAAGCTCAAAAAAATTACTACGGGGACCTCTATCCAACCATTTGCACATTTGATCTTGTTTATTTAATTAATTAAATAAAAATAAAAAGTTCATATATTTTAATTTTTAAATAAATATGTAATCAAATGTGTGATATTGTTATCACCATTCCACTTTGTAGTCATTGCCCCAAACTCGATATTACCATTCAATTGTGTAGTCATTGACCCAAACTCATTGACCCAAGATTCATGATTAATGAATAATAATTCACAACAACCCATTTCTTATGAGAATGAATGATACGCAATCAAAATATAATTAGATAGAAATTATACTACCTATGGACAGAAAATCAACTGTCACGTGTTACGTGCATTTTCTGTATAACAGTCATAGTTGATTATACGGAAAAATAACAAAATATCTGGAAGAGAATATCATTTTGCAGTTTATATACGTAGCATAAGGCCCTAAATGCTATAAAGCCATAAGAAACTATACAAAATTGAACAGGAAAACCGGCTGATTTGCTTTCCTCTTCAATGGCGTCGTTCTCTGTGCTAAAGGAGCTGGATGACCTGAACAGCCTGGAGAAGCAGGTAAACGAGGCTCTGCTAAAAGCTTCACAAGGAAAACTATTTGCCAAGCCCATATCTTTGGCTTCTCTTCCTCTTCCTCAAATGCCTTTAGCCGAAAAGGCCACAGCCTACGCCAAATCCTCTCTAAATTTAGAGGTTTTCCAGCACAGTATGCGCTCCTACTATTTTGGCACAGCTATTGCTTCCCAGCATTTCCCCCATTTTAACTGGGATCCCCACACGGCCTACCTGGCAGCCATGTTGCATGACGTGGGGCTAACGTCGGAGGCGTTTGCGCTGACTCGGATGTTGTTCGAGTTTCATGGCGGCATCTTGGCCCGGGAGTTCCTGTTGAAGGAAGGTGCGTCGCCACGTGTGAGTGACACGGTGGCAGAGGCCATCTTCAGGCATAAAGAGAGGATACACGTGGATGGCGGTGCCACGTGCGGACATTCACCTGAGGGTGTTTTGCTAATCTTTGGGGCCCAATTGGATGTCTATGGGGAATTTGCGCCTCTCATACACGTGGACACTATTGATGACGTGGTTAGTAGGTTTCCTAGAGCTGGTTTTAGTGATGTATTTGGTGGTTTATTGGAGGAAGAGGTGAAGGTGAAGGGCTTTTGTACCGCCGCTCGGTTCGTGCAAAGTGGTGGTCTAGATAATTTGAAAAATAATCGGCTGTTCGCAAAATATGATCGTTAAAAGGTGGATTGTGGTCTACGTGGGTAATGTTAGGTTAAAGAAAGATTTTGATTTCACATCCTTCAATTTGTATTTTGTTTTCTTTGTAATAGTGAGACAAACCTTTTATGAGAGTGTCACCCATTAGGATGGAAAAAATGGATTCAAAGAGTGAATCCTTTTTTATTTGTTATTAATTTTTCTCTTCTTTATGTTTTTTTCATTAAGAGATTTTAATCAAAATTATAATTATAATTTTTGAGAAAGATATTTTATGACTAGTTGACATATATTTTGATTAATCAAGACTTGATGTTGGTGTCTTCATTCTTGGTAGACACAATCAGTATTTAATCAACTCATACAAATAAAATGTAAATTATTATGTTCAATGGTCTAAATGTAATTTACTTGTTTTATTTAAGAGCTTGTGACCTCAAAATAAAATATCCAATGCTTCTCCTACACATTCCTAAACAATTCATTATGAATCCATAATGTTCCATTGTCAACTAAAGAATATTGCTCATTCTCATCCCTCTCTCATAGTCCTATGCCAATCTCATAGCCTATTGAGGCATCTAGAAGAAGGTGATTGTTTTTGCAAAAAAAGGAGTTTATCTCAAGATAAAGCTTTTATAGAATAACTACTCTACTTTTGATGAGTTGGATAGCAATGACATGTCTCTTGACTCGTCAATAAATTGTCTTTTGGAACGTGACCTCTCTAAGAAGTATGTTGTAATGGATGCTCACAAAATATTTGCAATTCTATAATATCCTTTACTTTAAAAGAGGCTAAGATTACATGTTTTTTTCTCTCTATCACTTTCCATGTTATTTGGCAAAGCAACTTATTTTTTGTAACAATCATGATATGGGTCATGGAGGGGTTTTCACTTTTCTCTTTTCTCTTTTCTCTTGTCTAAGTAGCACTTGTGATTTGTCAAACATGGATGTCACCTCAATGATTGGTGATTTCGACCCTCTTGAATATTGAAAATCATTCTTTTGGCATCATTAAGATTTATGCTTTCAATGATGTTATTGGGAGATCTCTTTTATGAAGATGAATCTTTGATTCAATCCTTGTTGTCACTTATGTTTTGTTGGAAACTTTATTATGGTCAAGATGGGTTATGAAAAATATGGCTCTCTTCACATACGTTGGACAACTAGCTAAAGGGATGTTTGGTGTTTCATGTGCAATAAATTGGGCCTCTTTCATCCTAATATGAGATGTTGCCACAATCATTCACATTGGTTGAAGTGCAATAATTTTTGGCCTTCAAAACTAATAGAGTATACAAATGGCTTGATCATGCCATGATTTCTTCTTAGGCCTTCTTCTCCTTTATGAACTATCTTTCTCTTCTAATGAAACCTTTCTCAAAGTATACTTGTTTTTGTATCTTTGTCCTATCCAATTTTGTATTAATTAGAAATTTGCCAATCCCAAAGCTATCCACGTTCTTTTTTTCTTTCTAAACACCTCTTTGTTCACTTATCATCTTGTGTTGGCCCAGACTTGTCAAGTGTGGAACCTTGAGGCTAGGGAAATTCTAAGTAGAAAGTTGGATTGACTTGTAAATTGGGTTCATCAAGTATGCATCCCACTTCCTTCACATTTCTAGCCATTGATTAATTATATTTTTGTGCATATGATGCTACTATCTCAAATCTCCCCCAAGCCATCACTATGCTCAAGTCCAACCTCTTCACTCTTTCTTTGTAGTTGTAGGTAGTTGAACTCCATTCAAAAGAAAATTATTGATAATCATTTAGCTATGGGTGCCCACATTAAAGCCTGATTATATTGGTTTAAGGTCGTAGGTCAAGCTTCTAAAGAGTTCTTTCAAGATTTTCATGTGTGTCACACCTCTCGAGCTATTAAATAAATTAAATATGATCATAAATTTCTCAAAGAGGTTCTTGATATCCTTCAAGATTTTGTTTGGCATTATGAGAAATTTTTCAAAGCATAAGAAAATTATCCTAAAAGAAATAATGTCTTGCAAGAGTGTCTCAAAGTTGTTCCTTGTTGATTCTATTCTTCTCGAAAATCTTTGTGACATCAATTGTTGTCCATTATTAATGTTTGAGAAGCGATCTTTACTATAGCCAATGATGAACCCCCCAATTGTGATTTATTTTCCTTGTGAATTTTATAAGATACTTTAGGATTATGGTGGTATGGATCTTTATAAATTTTTAATTGAAGCCTTTCATTCCAATTCCTTAGAAAAAAATATTAACAAAGTAAAATTTAAATTCATAAATAAGTTTTATGATCTTGAACATATATTCAATTGGAGGCCGATCACATTGTTGAATGTTTCATAAAAGATCAAAGCCAAATACCTTGCACTAAAGTTTTGTGATCTTCTCCTTCTGATTTCATACTACAAGAAAATTGGCTATATTAAGTCTAGATTTATCCTTGCTGATATCATTGTAGTTTAGGAAGGTATAGTATTTGCTTGTAATCTCATTAACAAACTATCGTTATCAAAATCAATTTTGCTAAAGCTTACAATTGCATTGAGTGGTCTTTTAATCTTTCTGTGCTCTAAGCTTTTATAAATGGGCCTCAACTTGCTCAATATGTTTGCATGCTCTTTTCAAATATGTTGTCTTCAATCACCTTCAATGACCAACATTCTAGTGTCTTTAGCTTTTTCAAGTCTGCCTATTAGGGATTTCTCTTAGCTTCCACATTGTATGTGCTTGCTACTAAATTTTTTAGTTACTTATTCATTCTTTCCATTCTCAAAGGTTGGTCAAATATATTTCATTATGTAAGATCAATTAGTTAATGGTCATTGAGATCAATTAGTTAATGGTCATTCTTTATGCATCTTTTCTCACTCTTTTGAAATAGAAAAATAATATTTTCAAGCTCTTTATTACTTGGACACTTTTTGTAAAGCCTAAACTCCTATCTATAAATGGAAAAAACTTAATGTCACTGGTAGAGAATTCTATCTAAGTTTTCCTGGCTTGACTCTTATAGGTGGAAATGGATTTGGCCTGGAGAAATATTAAAGATTTTTTGGCATTATTTTTTCTTTTCAATCTTTCACATTTGCTTTTTGGCAAGTTGTTTTAGCTAGAATTAAGAAGAGGCTACCATATTCAGTAACTAGACCCTTCTCTATTGTAGAGGACTTTCAAATATATTCTAATATTTTTGTAGCCACTCATATTTATTATTCTTCAATTCAGATCCATTCTAGAGCTGGAAAATCTTCTTGGAGTTTTTCTTTGGACCTCCTATAAGAATCATATGTTGAACATCCAAAATACTAAGAGGGGAGGGGAGATTCAATATTCCCTTGAATCTATTAAAACTTTTAAACAATCATAACATAACTTAGTTGCAAAAATAAAATGATTAGTAAGCTAAAATACATAACACAAAGATTTATACATGGAAAGCCCAAGACAGTAAAAACCACAGAAAGGATTAGCTCTCAATAATATGTAGCTAGTTACAATAATATAGGGTGACTCACTGCCCAAAATACACCATTCCCAATATTCACTTGGTTGGTTTCTCTCAAGATAAAGCTTTTTATAGAATAACTACTCTACTTTTGATGAGTTGGATAGCAGTGACATGCCTCTCGACTCTTCTCAATAAATTGTCTTTTGGAATGTGACCTCCCTAGGAAATATGTTGTAATGGATGCTCATAAAATATTTTCAATTCTATAATATCCTTTACTTGCAAGAGGCTAAGATTACATGTTTTTTTCTCTTTATTGCTTTCCATGTTATTTGGCCAACCAACTTATTTTTTGTAACAATCATGATATGGGTCATGGAGGGGTCTTCACTTTTCTCTTTTTAAAGTAGCACTTGTGTTTTATCAAACATGGATGTGACCCCAATGATTGGTGATTTCAACCCTCTTGAATATTGAAAATCATTCTTTTGGCATCATTAACATTTACGCTTTCAATTATTTTTTGAAATGACTTATCTTGCTCCTGTTCATGCCTTTGCAACTCGATCATTGCAGGTTGCTGCCCCATTTAGGTGTGGCACCTCTACTCCGTTTGGGTGTGGCACTCCTATATCCACACTGGCTTTGGTCCCTCCTCCTTTGGGTGTTGGCTTCTTTGTGGACTTAGTTGAAAGTTGTTGGCTTTGATCTGTGCCCTACTCCATGTGACTCCTCTGCTCCTCTAGTATGTGTTGCTCCTTGTGACTCCTCTATTCCTCTGGTGGCCTTGCCGCTCACTATGGGTGGTTCAAGTGCTCCCCGCATGGATGCTTCCCCTTTGGTGGAAGGTTCGTGCCCTCCCCCTTCCAAGGAGTGTTGTTATTGCTGACTCTCTGGCTCATGATGATGGTTGTCAATCAGCTGCTACTGATGTTGTGGGTGCTAAGGTCCTACCCAGGCCTTCTTTTGTTGGAAAGTGCAACTTTTCTTGTGTGGCCAGATCTGCTGGCCAACCCTCCAAAGGGGTTCGTCCTCTTCCCTATGCCAAATCCTCCCTCATGGTGGTTTGTGGGCAAGATGTTGTGGACAACATTGGGTTCTACCAACTTTGTGCTTTAGTTGTTGGCAATTGACACTCAATTGGTTGGTTTCACTATGTTGTCATTGATGGCAACATGGTAACTTGTTTTGGCTTCATGTTTTGGTTCAGTTGTGTACCAGTAGGCACTTCACCGACACGGGCACCAGAATAAATTCTCAGGTTGCCGGCAATGCATACCGACATGGTTCAAAATAAGGTTATCGGTATTGGAGGCCGACATCATTTGGATCTGGCATCAACAATTGATTTGATATTCATGTATTTATGTTATCTAGCCGACATGTATATTGATATTGTAATTATCTTTGTAAGCCAACATAAGGCATGATAAATTGTAAGGGGTATATAAGTCAGTATGTTAGATCATTTTGAGATGTGATATCATGTGAATATGTATTAGGAAGGAAATAATAAAGGAGAAGCAAAATATATTAGAGAGATCATGTATGTGAGGATATTTATGTAAAGGGTTATTCTAGTAAGGGTTTAGGGTTTTAGACCAGAAAGACAGAGCTTAACCGGAACTGTATTCATGCATAGAAGATGTTATCTTAGCAGTTCAATCATTTCTTTGGACTGTAGTTTGGATTTATATGTAGCCAATGAGGCTCCTTTTATGATTGAGCAATGTGCTATAGGCTGTAATCCTTCCTACAAGTGTAGGTCCTTATATTTTGTAATATCTCTTCATATGGCCAGTGAATTGATATTGTGGGTCACAAATCCCACCGTGGTTTTTCCTCTTTGAGGTATAATTATGTGTGTTATGGTATTCATTTATGTGATTGACTTATTTGTTGCTTTACTTCTTTTAATTCTCTATGTACCGATATACTGGTTGGTGTATGCATGTTTTAATAAGGTTAAAATTGATTATTCTGGTAGAACATTGATTCAGCCCCCCCCTCAGTGTTCTTGGTTTCCAACAATTGGTATTAGAGCCTTGTGCCTCGGAGGAAGTTTAATAGCTTGTCAAAGACATAATTCAAAACATCAATAACTACTAATGAATTCATTTTGCAGGTTGCCTAAGGATTCAACTAAACTTCGTGTATTCATTTAAATTTTTTTAGGCACACTTCAATTTTGCTAAAAGAAATGAACCATTATGTCTTTCGTGTATTTGATGATAGGCGAGTATGCTCTCACCTTTCTTAGGTGATCATAAATCTAGACTCATCTTTTGCTTTCATTAGTGCTTTTCTTTAGCAGGCCTACCCTCCCGAGGAGTAATAACTCTTAGCCTTTAAGGCCGGTGAGAGGGGAACGACCCAAGTGGGAACAGCTAACGCCAAGTAATCCAACCCACTCTAAAATAAATATGATTTGATGAAAATCAAAGCAGCGGCAGTGCTCAGGAATAGCTAATGCCAAATAATCCATATTCGTGTATTTGTCAAAAGGATTGGATTCCCTACAACTCATACTAGATTCCGGTTGTGGATCCAATTATTTGCCTTTTCGAGATCAAATGCCAGTGGGCATCAATAGATTTCTATAGTAGTAAATTCCTCCTCCTCTAGTGGGGTTCTTGGTTGGGTTGGTGGTTCAGGCCGATCTTTGTGGTAGGTGATGCAATTTCTTGGAAATAAGGCGGGGTTGATCCTTCCCCCACTGTTAAGGTGTTGATTGAATGTTGCTTTCTAAATGTAAGATCTACTTCTCAAAGGTTCCTTGTCAAACTCGTTAGTTTTTCCTTGGAGATACAATCACATATGACGCAAGAAAACATGATGTGATTTAAAGAGTTGGCAGTTGATATAGAAAAATTTACTCTTCTTGATAAGTGCCTTAGGACTAGGTTGTCTCTTCTTCAACTTAGTCTTTTGACGAAGACTTCTTATTATCAATATATGGAGAGTGGTCATACAAATGATCAAAGAGTGTTGATGTTGATGGTTGATACAGATACTTCGTTTCAAATACTCAAGCTTACTAAGTCAAATAGAGGTTTTATTCGATAGGCCCCTATGACAAAATGCATCAAATGATATGGATAAAGTCTCCCGATGTGGAAACTTGATTTGACTAACTTGAATACCTAGCTAGGTATTGTTGTTGAGATAGTTGGATGATAAACTCCTGATCACTTGGTTTCGATACTCCTCTATGTTGATTGGATGAAAAATCTTGCCTAAAGATAGTTGAAATGTTGATAACCATCTCCATAGGTGCTTGGTTTGATTTGAAGATTTCTCACCTATGGCTTCTCCTTGTTTTTTAACTAATTTTTCAGTTTGATTTTGGATGTTTTTGCAAGATATTCTAGTATTTATGACAAGAATACATAACACACACGAAAATAATGGTCATCCTAATGTTAAACATTGAGTGTATGTTCTTTTGATGACTTGTTCAAATCCTTGATGTTTTTACTAGTTTGGATCACAATAAATACAAATCAGATAAACCCTTTATTCAAAGGTCATTGCCAATATCATAGCCCACTAGTCTCAATACTCCGTTAGCTCAAACAACCTTGTCACCCCCTAGAGGGTGCCCATTTTTTTGCCTTTTTCCAGAAATCAACCCAAAGTGAATTGCTTCACAATTGGGTAGTTATCTTGGGAGATATATGGTGAGTAATCTTGGGGGTGGATTCTTCCCCACCCTTTCACTATGATATTGCCAATGTTTGGCAACTGACTCAGCTCAAAGTCTCTATCGCTATGGCTTTCAGTAACGACTTTTGTTCGAAGATACCCTTTGAAGTCGTGCAAATGTGATTGAGGCCTATAGCCCAACAAAGTACCAAGTAAGATGTAGTCACACAAGCGTGATTGAGACCTCAAGGCCCTACAAAGTGCTTGATATGAGATAACTCAAATATGCTCCATCCCCCGAGATTTTCATCTCAAAAGGCAATTTGATTATAGTGAGTTAGAATACTTGGCTTTAGCCGTACTCACTTGGGTCATTCTTTTCTCACTAGCCCCCTCAAGGCGTTCGGGAAGACAACCCCTCTAAAGGATTTAATTGCGTGAAAATAAAGAAAGCATGACAAGAGTGGGTTTGGCTTTTTGGTCACCCAATTAAGGGGAGAGCATATACTTACCACTTTCGAGACAAAGGAAAACAATGTTCTTTTTATCCTTCCAAAGCAATGATTCTCTAGACTCGGAAGAGGAAATCCTAGTCAACATAAAGTAAAGCATGTTGCTAGAAAGTAAATCGATTTGTAAAAATGGACAAGTTGATTGTTCTTTTTAATCGATTTTGCAAAATGATGGTTCGTGATAGCCAAGATAGTAGAATGAAGTGTTGTTTTTAAACTATCATAGCAATGCGAGTGTTTCTTTTAAACCAAGATAGCAAAATGTGCAATTGTTTGTTTTAACCCCGATTGTGAAATGTGAATGAATATCCTAGGATTGATCAATTTTCCCAATTAGAACGTGTTAACAAAACAACAAGATTGCAAATGTGAAAGTCTTACAAAACCTGTAAGTAATGTATTAGAAAAACACTCTTCGATGTCCTGCAAGCACAAGAAAATGGATTTCGAAGGCATATATGAAAAAAAAAATGCCTAATTCTTTTGCATAAATCAACATTGATAAATCAATCTTTTATAAAAATCAACTTGATAAATCAATATCTTATCAATAAAACTTTAAAATTTATAAATTCAAATTTTATAAATCAAAATTTATTAATAAAATTTTAAAATTTATAAATAAAATTTTAAAATTTATAAAATCAAGTTTTATAAATCAAAATTTTAAAATATCAAAAATCACATTTAATGAATTAAAATTTATTAATGAAATTTTGAAATATAAAATTAGACTTTATAAATCAAAATTTATTAATAAAATTTTAAGATTTAATAAAGTCAAGTTTTATTAATAAAGAAAACGTTATTAATGAAATTTTAAAATAGAAAAAAAAAATGAAATTGTTTATATTATCGACTGTGTATTCCACAGTCACACGGACTGTGTGCTACACAACTATGTGTTGTGTTCTACACAGTCACACGGATTGTGTAGCACACAACCTGTGGGACTGTGGAGTTCACAGTCACAGACTATGTATACACAGGCACACGGATTGTGTATGCACAGTCACACGGATTGTGTATGCACATCCCCATGAACTGTGGATTTTACAGTCACGCGGACTATGTATGAACAACCCCATGAACTGTGGATTTCACAGTCACGCAGACTATGTGTTCACAGTCCCATGAACAATAAAAAATGTCGTCCCCTTTTTTTCTAATTTATTTACTCTTTTTTTGAACTAGCAAAATAAATGAATAAATAGAAATAAAAACCATTTACTAAATATTGGGTATGATACTTGTAAAATACCCATAGTGGGCACCAAAAAATGTGAGCTCTAAATTGTGGAATCTGCAAGAGAATCAAACAACAAACGAACACACGCATGATATATTAGAGTTAGAAAACACAAATAGAAACTAAACTAGCTTCAAAATCAATAACTCCAAGCATGTCTCATGTTCCTCTATCTCTAAGGATCCTTCAAATCAAGGTGGCTCTCAGCTTAGAAGAGCACTTGATCTCTAGGATGACTACCTAAAGAATGAGAGATATGTATGATTCTAAGATCTAAATAAAATGCAACTAAGATCTTAGTGATATGCTAAATGGATATCAAACTAGATATGTTACCAAAATGAGAAGACTAGTATGAGATTAAGCTAGCATGAGAACGTTATGAAGATGAGATTGATCTAGCATGGAAAAGAAACTAGCGTGATATACTAAAACATGATGAAATCTATGCTATAATGCAACTAACATGATCTAAAAATGCTAAGAGAAGACAATGGAGCTCCTTAGTAACCTACACAAAACAATTTAGCTATAGATTGGATGCAAATAAAGATGGATATTGGATATGAGACAAGGGCTCATCTTATAGAGTTGAAGACTTAGGAATGGATGGCCAAGATTGATTACCAATCAAGGGTCAAGATTGAAGGAGGAATGTGGTCCCAAGTTGAAAGGCTTAGCCTTGTGATGTCACAAGGGGGGAGAGGGTGAGGATCAATGTGGTCCCATATTTGCAAGCTCAGCCTTGTGACAAGTTTCACAAGGGGGAGAAGGTGAAAGTCAATGTGGTCCCACCTTGGGAGAAGGTGGATATGTACTCACACATGTGTGAGCAACCTAGGAAGAAACAAAATGGATTAATTAGGATAATGAAGGGATTAGATAGGTTCTAGAAGGATGATTAGGAGGCAAGTGGGAGATGTAAGATTTTGCAAGTGGGTGAGGGAAAATAGAATTTTTAGTTAAATTAAAATGATTTAATTTAGCCAAAAGGGATGCATTTTAATTTAGCCAAAAGGGATGCAACTTGCATTTGTAGGATTTTACAAGTGGGGGGATTTACAAATAAATTTTGATTTATTTAGATGCAAAGGGGATTTTAATTAAATGTAGATTTAATTAAAATGGGAAAGGGGATAAATGAATATTTTTAATTAAATGTAAATTTAATTAAAATGGTTAGAGGGGGGTATTTAATTAAATGTCTTAAATAGAAGAAGGGGATATTAATTAAATCTTAATTTAATTAATTGGAAGAATTAGGGATAATTAAATGAATAAAATTCACTTAATTCGTTGTGCAACTTTTAGGTGTCTACAAATACATTTGAATCATCTTGAGAAGCTCTACAATGTGAATAATAATCTAACTCATTATTTTTTTCTTCTCCTTGCATTCCTTCATTTTGTGACTTTTTACCTTGAATTACTTAGGAAAATTAAATCTCACTCTAGATTTCGATTTGGTCTTTTTTATTTACCTTCTTGAATGTTTCCTTTGACTATCTAAAAACATTTGGTGTTTCCTTATTGGATTTAGAATTATTTTTTGTCATATCCTCTAATAGAAGATAAATCACTACTTGATCAATCACAATTTTTGAATTAGCACATCCAATTGTCATCATTAGATTATCCTATGAGTATAGCAAAGTTCACATAATAAGTCCATGCATCTATCTTCTTCTTCCACATTCACATTAGTAGATTGCAACTAGCTTATTTTGGTGTTAAATTCATTAAAGTATTCAACAATTGAGTCTTCATCACCCATCATCAAAGTATACAACTTCCACAGAAAGATATTTTTCACCAAGTTTTTAGCCTAGTACAAATTTATTAAGTTTTTCAATGGTTTTAAGTAGTGGGTTATTCCATACCATTCAATATAAGTAAGCCTACCAACAAATCTAAATGAGGGTTCTAAATTTCCAACTTAACACACCCTAGTCTTCATCCTTCATCCCTGTAGGTTTACATTTGGAGATTGTTGATCATAAATCTATGTATATTGACAAATCCTGCATCTTGAGTTTCCATATTTTGAAGTTTGTGTAATTAAACTATTCTATCTCCAAATATGTTGTACTTGGCATTTTATCTACAAATAAAGATATTATATGCATGGCTCCCAATCAAACCAAGATTAGTCCAAAAATCTTTTTTTCCCAATCACCTAGGAAACAAAGTCAATTGATTTTTGATGCCAAATGAAATAAAGTTGATATTTTGGCACAAAAATCAATGTGTCTAGTAGCTTGAAAAGGAAAATATATGTACACAAATTATATCATAGCGATCTAGCATTTATCTTGGAAATCTTCTATGAGAAAAAAACCTAGCCTCTAAATATTGAACGAATATGGTCTTAGTATCAATCTAGTTACAATACATCAATATATTTATTCCTTCATGTAATAACAACCCACACAAGTCTACATACGTTTTTGTAGCATAACACCTTATAAAATCACATCATACTACATCTCCATCCTATGCATTGATATATAGAAGATGCACATCTAGAAACCACATTTGGTTGTAAGCATCAAACATATAAGAATATCACTCTAAAAATGACACTCAAATCTCCATGCTAAATTTCAACACCCTTCTCATAATGAGTCAACATGCCAACCTTAGAATATTCTCTTTCATCATCATAATTTTTCATATTCAACACACCAACTTGGGCGGTCCATTTTGTCTCCATTATCTCCATTTAGGCATGCCTTATAATGGGTCATAACATGCATCATAGAGTTGGTCAATAGTTAAGTCTACTATGATCATATTTGTATATTTGTGATAGAATTAGTCATAGGTAAGCCCCACATCTTACAATAACATAATGAAATAAGTTGCTCGTACAAATTATTACTCACATTGCAAAGTATCCAACATGTGGATAAAAGGTCCACCTTAAAGTGAGATGTCATCTTTCCTATATGAGGAAAAATAGTAAATATTTAATAAATACTCAAACATGAAATATTGATAAGGAAGGTTTAAACACCTTTCCAAACAATTATAGTTCTTAGGTAGCCTCCTTTTTAAGTTGAATAGACAAACAAGTAGAAGAGTAGAAATCAAATTAGAGCTCAAAAAAAATTAAAGGATAATACCAAGGTATCTTGAAATTTAGTAAAGTTTCTAAAAGTATGAGGTTTAAACAATGGAAATTTTGAAGTGTTAGCCACATGTGATGCACATTGTCCATTTTTCTTTAGAATTATATGTGTAATTACGAATTAGACAAGACATGTAATTAGGGAAAATACTAATGAAAGTAGGGATGGAGGTATAAGGGTGGGAATAAAAGGCCAATCTAGTGGTAGAAATGGAGATGGTAGAAGAAACATTAGGACCATGTTTAGTCATATCAATAGTAGGAATAAAATAGAAAGAAGGTGAAATGATAGTGAGATAGGTAGAAATGAGAGAGTATGTATACAACTGAAGATGGGAAGTGGCCATAACATCAATGTCTAGCATGGTGGGAAGAGGAGTGGAAGGAGGCATATACCAAGTAGAGGAATAAAAACATGAGGAAATTATGAGGAGGATGCACCAGTAAAGAATGAAGAATAACCTTAATGTCAATCCCTTGAACCTCAAATCCAAATGGCTTAGTAAGCAACAAATCATGAATTTTTTGAAACAAATTTATAGTACTATTTACCTCAATTAAAATGACGAGCTCATGCATTTATTATTTTTGTTCTAAAAGTTAGTCATGATTAAAGTTTGAAATCATATTGTTAATAATAGATGTAGTAATAATAATACTTATAGAAACACCTTTCTTACCAAACTGAACCATTTGGGTTTTGAAATGTAGACTTCTTCTCAAAAGAATGTGAGCATGAGGATGAGACCTTGACATGCAAACAACTCACAAAAACCTAAAGATAAAATGATGTGAAAGAGATGTAGGAACTAATATTAAATTAGAAAAATATCAATTGATTAGATCTGCAAATTATTAATAAATGAAACCCTTGAGGAGAAAACAAGGCTAAACATGGTATAACAAAGATAAGATCACGTAATAAAGCATAAAACTAAAAAGGGATATATAGAAAATGGAGCACAAGCGAAGGGTTTCAAAACTTGAATCAAATTTGAAATGAAATGTTTGCACTTGGAAAAAGTAAAATATAAAATCCAAAAAAAAGAGAGATAAACTTTGGTTGAAACCACCAGTCATGTTCAAATGAAATGTTTGATTTGTATAAACTTCACCATTTTATGTAAGAAAAAAAACCGCTTGCATAAATATTTATGCTAATACAATAAATATTGTTTAAATAAATGAGCATTACCTATATTTGAAAATAAATAATGTAAACAACATCAAAAGATATCATTATGGAGACAACTATTTTAGTTGTACAATATTCCACTTAAAAATAACAATCCAAATCCTAACAATATTGGAAACTTAACCCTAACCTTAGGTGAGATCGTACATTAATAGCAATATCGAACCTCATCATAATTGAACCCTAATTGCAATCATAAGCGTAAATGATCCCTAATTGAACCATAATTGTAACTACAAATGCATTCCTAGTTGAATTATATGTATTGTATTATATTATATATGTATATGTATATCATATTATGTATTATATTATATTATATTTATCATTATCGTTATCCTTACAACAACAAAAATATATTTCACATTATATTAAATTTATTCATATCCTTATCTTTGCGAAAAAGAAAGATTTTATGGACACAATATTTTAAACTTCATGTTACTATTGTAAAACACATTTTGATCTAATATAATTATAATTACCAAGTAACTAAATATGTTGAACCTAATAGTATAATTAAATGTGGAATTTAGATGAATTAATAGTAATAATTATCTAGATTCAATTCATTACTATGTTAAGATTATAGAGTTTGATCACAAGACTATCTTGGAAACTACAAACTAATTGTGTTATCTCATGATTTAAATCTATGCTTGTGAATTAGATCTTGAGAGTTATAGAAGTGAACTCATGTGCAAACCTCAAAACACACACACGCACACACACAAGAACATGAACCAATAGAAATCTGGTTACTAGAATCTATTCAATTTGATCTTTTGATGTCTAAATCACAATAAAGAACCACCTAATGATATTTATATTTTTAATAATTTTCACAATTATATGCTAATCCTTCACAATTACAAGTAAACCACTCATCCATATCAACCTAAAACAAAACCATTAAAAAAATTAGTGACCACGCCCTCTATGCAACCATTTGCATATTTGACCTTATTTACTTAATTAATTGAAAATAAAAAATTCATTATATTTTAATTTTTAATTAATTAATTAATAAATACAATCAAATATGCTACCTACCGACAGAAAATCAACTGTCACGTGGCTAGCGCATTTTCTGTAAACCAGCCATAGTTGATTATATAAAATAATATATCCAACCGACAGAAAATCAACTGTCACGTGGCTAGCGCATTTTCTGTAAACCAGCCATAGTTGATTATATAAAATAATATATCCAAGAGAATATCATTTTACAGTTTGGATAGAATAAAGCCCTAAAATGCTATAAAGCCCTAAGAAACTATACCAAATTGAACAGGAAAACCGGCTGATTTGCTTTCCTCTTCAATGGCGTCGTTCTCTGTGCTAAAGGAGCTGGATGACCTGAACAGCCTGGAGAAGCAGGTAAATGAGGCTCTGCTAAAAGCTTCACAAGGAAACCTAATTTCCAGGCCCATATCTTTGGCTTCTCTTCCTCTTCCTCAAACGCCTTTAGCCGAAAAGGCCATATCTTTGGCTTCTCTTCCTCTTCCTCAAAGATTTTGTGTTTACTTATTTTTTTTTAATTATTGTAACTTTTTTTTTATTTAAAAAAAAAACTTAAAATGTATTTTTATTGGCAATCAAATTGTGAGTTTGTTAGAGGGAGATAATTTGTATTATATAAATTAAATTGGAGTTGATTTTTTCTTAATTTCATTTATATAATTTTCTTGACAAGTTTTTTAGTGTAAATTAAAATAGAATCTTTATATAATTCATGATACCACAACAAGAAGTTTTTAGGTCTACATATATAGACCATAGCTTATAGTATATGAGACTATCATATACTTCCAATATGTAAGAGACACCTAACTTGTAGCATCTTTGTAAAGAGTACAAATTCTTTACTATTAAGTCAACTCAAACATAAAAATTTGATTTAAAAAAAAAAAATTATATTTGAAGATAAAATATCTTATTTTAATGAAATGTTGTAAATATGTAACTTTTTAAAAATGTAGTATAGATGTCAATTAATGATATACAATAATATTTTAGAAAATTTTAAAAAATAATACACAATAATTTTTTTTATATATCTTGTATATATAATTTGAAAGTTTTAATCTTGCACAATATTATTTGGTTGTCAAGAAGGATCAAAATAATAAGTGAAAATTTCATTTTCTAAAATAAAATAAATTAAAAGTTTACATATATATATTTTTTTTATCAGTAAATATTTTTTCATTCTATTGATATGGAAATTTAAATATACAAAATTTGCAATCTTTCACTATGCATAAACACAGGAAATATGAAACCCATACTACCCACAGTCCAAACTTGTAAATTACCCTACCCTACAGCTTATAGCAGCAACAAAAAACTAGTTCTTTGTTGGTTCTCCAAGCCAAATGTTCCAACAATAATAAAAGTTTTAGAGTAAAAACTAACAGATGAAATTATTTAGGAGCAAAATAAAAAACGCTGGCCGATAGGTTGCTCACTCACTATCCCCCTGGGTCGCCTCCTCCCTTCCCTCCTCAAAGGTCGGTGCTTTCCCTTTTGTCGCTTCAGCTTTCATCTTTGGGATACAGTCCAGGCATCCGAAGTCAGAGTCGCCCTCCAAGCTCGCCAGTAACTAAATGGCCCTTCCTTCTTCAAATCTATCTCTCAGGTCCTTGCCAACCTCCATCCTTGCCATCACATGCAGAGCCTTAAGAACTTCATCCACTCTAGTTAATTTCACAAAGAGTTTCATCGCTTCCCACCCCGCTCGAGCATGTTCACAACACTAGTATTTGATTTCGTCTTCTGGACCACAAATAAAAGGAAGCAATTCCTCCTGGTCATCCCCTTCCTTGATTTGAATGCCAACTCGCGGTACCACCCATTCCAAGATTGAATCCAAGTTAATCAAAAACTCCCCATTGATCAATTTGATTAGTGTGAGTTTTACCTTTTCCACCTTTGGTTCGAATTCACAGGCCCACGCCAGAAGCAAAGAGTACACCTCCATGTTAGTTCGATATCAGTGACGGATATAAGCAACCTCCTCCGCGACCATGAGACAAGTTGCCGCCCACAACTTCTCCTCCTTAAACCGGAAGAGTCCTTGCATCCACTTATCCGATACCTTGCCCAAAAAGGGCACCAACTTCTTGTCTGTTCACAGAGTGAAATTAGCCTCCATGGTCACCTGCAATTTCAAAACAACAATTCCTGCAATACAATGTCATACAGAAGCTACAAAGATACAATTAGTTCTACTTCAAACAAACCCTGGCACGCAACTCAAAGGGTAATAAATTATGCCTCCATCATATAGGACGGGTAATGAGTGTGAAGGATAAGGCATTAATGCCATGAGATCAAGAGAAGGATTTACTGTCATCCTCCCCTCGCTCTGATCGTGCGACCTGCCACAAACAACTCCTTCTTCAAAGAGCAGTCGCCACCTTGGCATATGTACTTGCCAAATTTTGCTCGCATTAACAAGTTGAAGACTGCACATTTCTAAAAGGCTACAATTAGTACCACTCCCACACGCGACCATCACCTTTCCACCATTTGGCCGCACAACTATCCAGTTCACTTGCAATGTTTGACAACAAATCTACCACTGCATTTGCTCCCCTCCTAATATGCGAGACACAGAACTCCACAAATGTGTTGAGTTTCTCTCAGATCATAGCCACCCATCGGTTTAGCTTCCAACATGGCATGTTGCCTTTAGCTATTGCATTAATAACTATCTGAGAGTCCCCTTCTAAGTGCAGCCATTGGACGTTCATGTTTAAGGCTAGTTATGTTGCTAGAAAGGCTGCCTAGACCTCTGCTTCGTTGTTGGTGCCATCCTGCAATCGTTGAGCTCCTTTGAATAGGATAAATCCGTTGTCGTCTCTCGCCACCACTCCAGCACCTGAGGTTCTTGGATTTCCTTTTGATCCACCATCGAAATTGATCTTTATCCACTGTTTGCTCGGTGGTTCCCATTTAATCTTCTCTAAAGAAAGACCTGGATTAACCCCCGAAGACCCATTAATAGGTTGGCAACGGATCAGAGGCCAATTTGCCTGGATATCTCTATCTTCATTTGTGAATGGGTGTTTTGTTAAATTATGATTCCTAGCTGCCACAGAAACTGCTTCAGCTATTGCTCTTTCCACCCTTGCACACAAATTCTCCTCATATTCTGATTTTTCTTGGAAAATTCTCATGTTTCTCTCCTTCCAAATTTCCCATACTACAAGAGACGGGGCCACTAGCCATAAGCTGGAAAGGACCGATTTTTGGCAGGGTATTCTCCAACTTGTAAAAATGTTAGATATCGAATTAGGAAGTGGGGTGGCCCAATTCAATTTACCAAGAAGGAATTTCCATACCTTTTGTGCCTCCTCACATTGAATTAGCAGATGATCCAGAGTTTCTTCTGCTTTCTTACACATTGTGCACCTAAATGGACCCAGGAAGCCTAATCTGCACAGTCTTTCTCCAGTCAGGATTCTCTTTCTTAAAGCTAGCCATGAGAATGCTCTTTCTTTCGGGAGGATAGGAGAGCTCCACAATAGTTTAGCTGGATAGTCCACCCTTGCTTCCAAATTTTCTAAAATGCCATAGCAAATTTTGACCGAATATTGCCCATATTTTGATCCACACCATCTAAGCGTATCTTCCTTGTTCGATAGAGGTGGCGTATACTCCTGTAAGATGGACTTCAACTAAGCCTTCTGGTTTGGAGTCATAGGAAGATTATCCAGCTTCTTCCATTCCCAGAGGTCTACTCCATTTATCCTACACTTAGTGATGAAATCTGCTACCTTCACACCCCATTGTGTTTCTGTGATTCGTTTTATTTCCTCACAACCTTGCCTTTGGTTGAGTGTTGACATACCCTCCTAGGAGTCCGTCCAAAATTTGGCCATTGTCCCTTTACCTAGTTCCCATGTGATATGCTCAGTGATCGCATATCTACAAGAACAAATGAAATTCCAGATAGCAGATCCTTTTGGGAGGATTCTGAGGGTGAAAATTCGTTCCCTGCTCATCTGATCTAGATATTTATGTTTTAAAATTTGTACCCACTTTTGGTTCGGATGAGAGTACATTTGCCATACCAACTTTGCTCCCATTGCCTCATTAACCAAAGTCCACTTCCTTAAACTTGCCCCCCCTCGTTAACTTGGGTTGACAGACTTTGTCCCACACCATCAAGGGGATCTTGCCACTCGCCTCTTTTCCATTACAAAGAAATTTTCTCATTCCTCTGTAATGCATATGATCACTTTCTCCGGGATCTTTAGAGCCATCATGGAATATATAGGTAGGGCAGATAGGACCAATTTGAGGAGCATTAATCTTCCAGCCAAGGTAAGCCATTTACTTTTCCATCCCTCAAGACAATTGACACTACTGTCAATAAGTCTATGCCATAATTCCATACGATTCTGCCCCCCAAATAAAGGGATGCCCAAGAATTTTCCAGGTAAGGTGTCCACTTTGACTCCTAGAATGTTTATGATTTCTTGTTGTCTTCCTCCCCCTGTGTTGAAAAATAGAACTTCTGATTTTGTCCAATTGACTTGTTGACCAAATGCCCTGCAGAAAGTATCTATTGTCCTTCTAATTACTCTAGTCTCTTGTAGTGAAGAATGTCCGCATAACAAGGTATCATCCACAAATTGCTGATGGGTGATCGGATCCATTCCTTCCGCTATTTGAATGCCTTTCCAACTACCTCGATTCCTCTGAGAAAGAATCAATCTTCCCAACACTTCAGCCAAAATGATGAATAAGAAGGGGGATAAAGGATCCCCTTGTCTGATTCCACGGGAGGTTTGGAAGAATCCTTGTAGGCTACCATTTACTAGCACCGAGGTCCAAACTCCATCTAAACATGCACGAAACCAATTAATCCATCCTTCTAAGAAACCAAATCTGTTAAGGACCTGGAATAGGAATTCCCTATCCACCATGTCATAAGCTTTCCTGATATCCAATTTAATCAACATTCGATCCACTTTTGCTAATCTTACAGTATGAATGACTTCCTATGCAATTATTATTCCTTCAACAATCGATCTTCCTGAAACAAACCCGCTCTGCTCTTCTGAGATAATGTGATTTAAAATTGGTTTCAATCTATTAGAGATGACTTTCATTACTATTTTAAAAATGGTATTACACAAAGAGATTGGCTTGAAATCATTAAAAGATGTTGGGTGCTCCACTTTGGGGATAAGGGCTATAAGTGTACAATTCAATTCCTTTGCAACATACGCCTTTCTCCGTGATTCCTCCACCATAGCCCAAACATCTTTCCCAACTAAATCCCCAAAAGTCTGATAGAAGAAAGTCGGGAAGCCATCCGGGCCCGGGGCTTTGTCCCCCATCATGTTGAATACTGCCTGCCGAACCTTGTCAAACTGGATAGGTTTCATGAGTGCCTGATTTTGTGTTTTTGTGATTAGCTTCGAAATAGAATTAAGTCCATTTTGTTGATCCTCTACACTTATATTATCCTCCTTCGACAATAAAGTCGAGAAGAAACTGACTGCTTCACTGTTGATATCCTCCGGGTTTTCCAAAAGGACATTTTCCTTGTTATGGATGGAGGTGATTTTGTTCTAGGATCTTCTAGCCTTGATCGAATTATGGAAGAATTTAGTATTTTTGTCCCCTTCCTTAAGCTAGTACTCCCTCAATTTTTGCCACCAATAGATTTCTTCCCGTGCCAAAATCTCATTATACTGATTTTTAAGATCACGTTCTTGCAAAAAAGACTCGAGGACATTCCATTTTGAATTATTGTTTCTTGTAATGCGGCCAACTTCTCCTCCAACTCTTGGTTATTAGCAAAAATATTCCCAAATTTAGTCTGGTTCCACTCTTTAACCTTAGACTTAACAAATTGCAATTTCTTAACAAACCTAAAAGCCATTGTACCAAGCACCTCAGGAGTCTCAGCCCACCATTCTGGAATCAGGTCTCACAGACTCCCGTCCCCCAGCCACATCTTTTCAAATTTAAAGGGGCACCTAATGGGAGGGCCATCAAATGCTATAATTAGTTCCACCGGTAGATGGTCAGAAGAAACCGTCGGTTGGATATTTCAGACAAAAAGGAGGGGGGAATCCACCCAAGCCCCTCCCAAGAAAAAACAATCCAGCTTTTTCGCTACATGATTCCCCAAAATCCTTCTGTTCAACCATGTAAATTGTAAATTGTCCTTACTTGGATTTGATTTCTTTGAGACCATTATTGATCACAAAATTTTGAAAATTTGCTTGGGAAGATGTAGGACCTCTCTTGCCCCCCACTTTATCTCTTGTTTCTAGAATTGCATTAAAGTCTCCCCCAATAATGATAGTTCCTTCCTCCAGTTTTTGAATGAGAGAGGAAAGGGATTGCCAGGAATTTCCTTGTTGATTTGGTTTAGTCGGTCCATACACATTAATCAAAAAGAGATCAACATTTAAGGGGAAGGAATGGATCTTACACACCTACCACATACGGGAGTCACCTAATACCTCCACCCTATGATTGGATGGGTTCCAGAGAATACCCAAACCTCCCAATGCACCCTCTGAATCAACAAAGACTCCCTTCCACTGCTTCCAAGATCTAATGAGCATATCTGAATCCTCTTTATTAAGCTTAGTTTCATGCCGAAAGACTACATCTGGCCTTAATTGATCCAAACCTCTTTTGATCAATCGACGTTTATTAGGGGCATTGCAGCCCCTGACATTCCATGTTATGATTTTCATTGTCCTTCAGGAAGGGTAATTCCCTTCCCTACTGTGAGTTTGCATTGTCCCTTAGCACTTCCGACCATTGCAATTCTAACTTGATTTGATTTCCTACCTCTAAATCTTTTTTCTCCCAGATGAATCTTGTTCCATTCAAGCTCGATCTGCTCTATTGTCCTTGTCTCTAGGATGTCTTCCTCATCCATCCATACCCATTCATCATCGTCCTCTTATCCCTCCAATTCTCTGCTTACATTAACTCCACCTTTTTCTAGGGCATCCTCCTGCAAACCCTCCATCTTCTCAGGCGCCTCCACTAGTTGTCTCTTTCCCACAAGGGATGTGGCTCTTGACTTCGCTTCATCCATGACCTCTACTGCCTTCTCCACCCGAACAATAGCTTCTTCTACCCACCCTGCTGCCTCCAGTTGTTTATCTCTTAGGGAAACATCCACTATTATCTCTTCCACCAAAGAGATCATCTCGTTTGTGTTCAGCGAAGCCTCCTCTTGGATCAGGGGCATCTCCATATTTTAAGTAATGTCAATCTTTGCTTCCTTCTCACCCCTATCTGTATCTTTTCTCTCTAATACGTTTAACTCTTCTTGGATAGTTGATTCCACATTTTTCCCTTTTGGGCCAATCAGAAAAGTATCCTCCGTGTGACCATCTTTTTTGCAGTATTTGCATCTTTCACTTGATTCTTCAATCTCAATCTTTTGAAGCCATTGCCCTTCATTGGTGATGATCTCTATATTTGTTGGAAGAGGGTAATGGGGTTTCCAACCAATGCATATTCGTGCATATACACTGAAATCTTTGGACTCTATTGCCTCATCCGCTTTGATGTAAAACCCTAATTTATTACCCATAGCTTGGAAAGATTCCTCATTCCAGTATTCTTTGGGCAGGTTGTATAATCGTAACCAAATGGATACCATTTCAACTGACGCCTACAAAGGGTTGAAATTTGGTTCCCACTCCCGAATATATAAACCTTTGCCCCCACAAAAAAGGGTCCACTATTCACAATCCACTGTTTATCCTTCTCATTCTCAGTGATGACCAAGAAGAAACCATTTGGCATTGTTTTTAGCTCAATCTTGCATTTCTAGTTTTCCATACACCATCCTTTCATTTTACCCACAGATGACCAATCTCCAAAACATTTTAAAACAAGCTCCGTGCCTGGAAAAATGCCACTAATCCATTTTAGCTTTGGTTATCCAGCATCAACGAGATTTTATCTAGTCTCTCCTCCTCTCTTCACTGGGGCAGTATTTGCCTTTTGCATTTTTGACTTTGGATGCCATTCTTTCTCCTGGAAATGTTGTCATATAGTTTTTGGCCCGTATTCTTTATTACGATGCCCCAAACTGCTAAAATTCTCATTTCTGCCAAAATTTGCCTTCTTGACTCTAGTCCTACCCCCACTGTTTGTGAGGGTAAAAAATCTTGTTTGAATCCTCCCAAGCCCTATTTGGTTTTTGCCAGGGTCGTTTACCATTTCGCATTTGGTTGAAACCTTGATGCGCATTTCTGAAGGTCAAACCTTCTCTCCTGAGAATATCCTCCCTGTGCTCGAAAACCCTGCAAATCCCTTGGTCAAAGCCCTAGTCTCCAACGACGCTCCATCCCAATAACATTTAAATATTAATTGCATATGTATTTCATGTTATTTATGCATGAAATCATTATAAAACTAGAAATGTTTGTTATGTGTTTAAATTTGAAATTATGTATACAATCAATTAAATATTTTGAATATTTATCATGTTATTTACCATGTTCTAACCCATATGGTCTATGACTAGTCCACCACTTTCCATAATGATATAAAATGACAATCTATTGTAAAAAGTGAGATCATTTGCCTTTCAACTAATTAATATGTTTACATATTATTAAGAAAAGCATAAACATTTATTTTTTCACATTTTAATTGTATAATTAATTTATTATTTTTAAGTTGATAGTATTTTCTTTCAAAAAAAAAAATGTTTGGTTTTGTTAGAAAACTTGTAATGTAAACACCAAATTACACATCTATGTTTTCTCTTCATGCTAACATAATTGATGATTTGAATGATGATTCATAGAATTAGTAGACTATCAACTCTAGATGATTTTTTTTTGTAAAAAGATAGAAACTACCTATAATTAGCCAATAGGCTATTTTGGGTGGGAAATTCCAACTAGATTTTCCTCCTCTTTGACACTGGTTTTCTCTTTCCCATCAATTTCAAGTCGGTTTTTTTCCCAGATTTGTCTCTTGTCTCATGTCTGGGGTGTTGTCACTATCAACTAAAAATGTCATGGCGATGTGCTATGATTTTAGTGGATTTCGTAAGTCCAAATTAAATGACTTTAAATCTATTCTATCTCATTTTTTTCTTATGGAGTGAGTTTTATATTTTTTTTGGGTCAGGAAGAAGCAAAGGTTTTTGCTAAAACCCCAATTGTGTTGGAGATCAAGTGTTGCTTTTGCAATTGATGGGTCATGAGTTTGGATTTTGGTGGCTCGATTATTAGATGTTGTAGCGGGCATTTTTGTTTTAAGGGTTTTAGTGGGATTCTTTCTCAAGGGTTCAAGATTTTTTTGGGGTCTATATGTGTGCAACGTAAATCTATGTGGTGAAAAGCCTTGTTGTGCTTGTGGGATTTATAGTAGTTGTAAAGCATGAAGATTTAGGTTAGGAAAAAATTGACATTCAATGTTAAATGGTCACAAAAATGGTTAAATTTGATGGTCACAAGAGCAATCTAAATTTGACAATCCACCTTGCCTGTCAAGAAAAATAAAATAATGTTTGATTTAGAAACCTATGTTTAGGTATAGATATTAAGTGAGATAAAATAAAGTCTAGTTTAGAACCGATGATTAGGTATAGTTATTAAGTGAGATAAGATTTCTTTTTTTTTAAATAGGGATATGTTGTGTTGGTTACCGTGAATGAGGGAGTGACATGAGAGAATGATTTCTCTTGTTTAGCTATGTATGGATCCTTGTGATTGGAAAATGGGGTGAGTATTTTGAAGTTGTTTTCCAAATATTTTTAAGTATTTAGTAGGAATAACATAGAAAGAAGGTGAAATGATAGTGAGATGGGTGGAAATGAAAGAGTAAATATACAACTCAAGATGGGAAGTGACCATATAACAACAATGTCTAACACGATGGGAACAAGAGTGGAAGGAGGCACGTACCAATTTGAGGAACAAAAACATTAGGAAATTATGAGGAGGATGCACCGTTAAAGAATTAAGAATAACCTTAATGCTGATCCCTTGAACTTCAAATCCAAATGCCTTAGTAAGAAACAAATCATGAATTTCTTGAAACAAATGTATAGTTATATTTACCTCAATCAAAATGACAAGCTCATGCATGAATTACTTTTGTTCTAAAAGTTAGTCATGATTAAAGTTTGAAATCATATGGTTAATAATAGATGTAGTAATAGATATACTTATAGAAACACCATTCTTACCAAATTGAACCATTTAGGGTTTTAAATGAATATTTCTTCTCAAAAGAATGTGAGCACAAGGATGAGACCTTGACATGCAAACAACTCACAAAACCCTAAAGATCAAATGATGTAGGAACTAATATTAAATTAGAAAAAAATAAAAGTGATTAGATCTAAAAATTATTAGTAAATGAAACCGTAGAGGGGAAAACAAGGCTAAACATGGTGCAATGAAGATAAGATCACATAATAAAGCATAAAAACATAAAGCGATATATAGAAAATGGAGCACAAGCAAAGAGATTCCAAACTTAAATCAAATTTGAAATGAAATGAATGCACTTGGAAAAAGAAAAATATGAAATCCTAAATAAAAGAGAGATAAAATTCGACTGAAACCATAGGTCATGTTCGAATGGCATGTTTGATTTGTATAACCTTCACCATTCTATGTAAGAAGAAAAAAAACTCTTGCATAAATATTTATGCTAATAAAATAAATATTGTTGAAAAAATGAGCATACTCATATTTCAAAATAAATACTATAAAAGACATCGAAAGGTGTCATTATGGAGAAAACAATTTTAGTTGTACAATATTCCACTTAAAAAATTAACACAACATTTTACTAGCCTATTATTATGTTAAAGTAACAGTTCCCAAATCCTAACGATAATGGAGCTGAAACATTGGCATTAGGTGAACTCATATGTTAATAGTGATACCAGGCCTCATCATAATTGAACCCTAACTACAATCATAAGCATATATGATCTCTAATTGAACCATAATTGTAACTACAAATGCATTCCTAATTGAATTATATTTATTATATTATATATGCATATGTATATATTATATTATATTTATCATTATCCTTATCCTTGTGAAAAAAATTATATTATATTAAATTATATTATATTTATTCATATTCTTATCTTTGCGAAAAAAGTAGATTTTATGTAGAAAATCTTTCAAACTCCATGCTACTATTGTAAAACACATCTTGACCTAAGGTAATAATAATTACCAAGTAAATAAATGCGTTGAACCTAATAATAATATAATTAAATGTGGAATTTAGATTAATTAAAGCCAATAATTAGCTAGATTCAATTCACTACTATGTTTAAATTATAGAATATGATCACAATACAATGTTGGAACCAACAAACTAATTGTGTTATCTCATGATTTAAATCTACACTTAAACTCGATCTTGAGGGCTATAAAAGTGAACATGTGTGCAAACCTCAACCTATAGCTATAAGCATGAACTAGTAGAAAACTAACTCCTACACTTTATCTTTTATGTCTAAATCACAATAAGAAACTACAATTATGTGTTGATCCTTCACAAATACAAATAAACCACTCCTCCATATCAACTTGAAACAAAACCATTAAAAAAACTACAAGCTCAAAAAAATCACTACGAGGACCTCTATCCAACCATTTGCACATTTGATCTTGTTTATTTAATTAATTAAATGAAAATAAAAAGTTCATATATTTTAATTTTTAATTAATAAATAAATATGTAATCAAATGTGTGATATCGCTATCACCTCTATGTAGTCATTGACCTAAACTCGATATCACCATTCAAGTGTGTAGTCATTGACCCAAGATTCATGAATAATGAATAATGGATAATGGTTCACAACAACCCATCTCTCATGAAAATGAATGATACACAAATGAATAAAATTCACAATAACTCATCTCTCATGAGAATGAATGATACGCAATCAAAATATAATTAGATACAAATTATACTACGCAATCAAAAGATAAAAATTATACTACCTATCGACAGAAAATCAACTGTCACGTGTTACGTGCATTTTCTGTAAACCAGCCATAGTTGATCATACGGAAAAAATAACAAAATATCTGGAAGAGAATATCATTTTACAGTTTATATACGTAGTATAAGGCCCTACATGCTATAAAGCCCTAAGAAACTATACCAAATTGAACGGCTTTGCTTTCCTCTTGAATGGCGTCGTTCTCAGTGCTGAAGGAGCTGGATGACCTGAACAGCCTGGAGAAGTAGGTAAACGAGGCTCTGCTAAAAGCTTCACAAGGAAAACTATTTCCCAAGCCCATATCTTTGGCTTCTCTTCCTCTTCCTCAAACGCCTTTAGCCGAAAAGGCCACAGCCTCCGCCAAATCCTGCCTAAATTTAGAGGTTTTCCAGCACAGTATGCGCTCCTACTATTTTGGCACAGCTATTGCTTCCCAGCATTTCCCCCATTTTGACTGGGATCCCCACACGGCCTACCTGGTAGCCATGTTGCATGACGTGGGGCTAACGTCGGAGGCGTTTGCGTTGACTCGGATGTCGTTTGAGTTCCATGGCGGCATCTTGGCCCGGGAGTTCCTGTTGAAGGAAGGTGCGTCGCCACGTGTGAGTGACACGGTGGCAGAGGCCATCTTCAGGCATAAAGAGAGGATACACGTGGATGGCAGTGCCACGTGCGGACATTCGCCTGAGGGTGTTTTGCTAATCTTTGGGGCCCATTTGGATGTCTATGGGGAATTTGCGCCTCTCATACACGTGGAAACTATTGATGACGTGGTTAGTAGGTTTCCTAGAGCTGGTTTTAGTGATGTATTTGGTGGTTTATTGGAGGAAGAGGTGAAGGTGAAGGGCTTTTGTACCGCCGCTCAGTTCGTGCAAAGTGGTGGTCTAGATAATTTGAAAAATAATCGGGTGTTCGCAAAATATGATCGTTAAATGGTGGATTGTGGTCTACCTAGGTAATGTTAGGTTAAAGAAAGATTTTGAGTGAATCCTTTTTATTTATTATTAATTTTCTATTCTTTATGTTTTTTACATTAAGAGATTTTAATCAGAATTATAAATTATAAATTATAACTTATAGATGTATTATTAATTTTTTTTAAATGATAATCATGTACTGATTTTTTGTGTCCTTAGATGCAATTAACGGGTTTATGATAGCATAAGTTACAATGAGAAATATATTTTATGACTAGTTGACATATACTTTGATCAATCAAGACTTGATATTGGTGTCTTTATTCTTGGTAAACACAATCAATATTTACTAAACTCGTGCAAATAAAATGTAAATTATTATGTTCAATGGTCTAAATGTAATTTACTTGTTTTATTTAAGAGCTTATGACCTCAAAATAAAATATCCAATGCTTCTCCTACACATTCCTAAACAATTCATTATGGATCCATAATATTTCATATATTATGTCAACTAAAGAATATTGCTCATTCTCATCCCTCTCTCATAGTCCTATGCCAATCTCATAGCCTATTGAGGCATCTAGAAGAAGGTGATTGTTTTTGCAAAAAAAGGACACCATTCCCAATATTCACTTGGCTGGTTTATCTCAAGATAAAGCTTTTATAGAATAACTACTCCACTTTTGATGAGTTGGATAGCAATGACATGTCTCTTGACTCTTGTCAATAAATTGTCTTTTGGAACGTGACCTCCCTAAGAAGTATGTTGTAATGGATGCTCATAAAATATTTGCAATTCTATATTATCCTTTACTTGTAAGAGGCTAAGATTACATGTTTTTTTTTTTTTTTCTCTTTATCGCTTTCCATGTTATTTGGCCAACCAACTTATTTTTTGTAACAATCATGATATGGGTCATGGAGGGGTCTTCACTTTTCTTTGTTCTAAGTAGCACTTGTGTTTTGTCAAACATGGATGTGACCCCAATGATTGGTGATTTCTACCCACTTGAATATTGAAAATCATTCTTTTGGCATCATTAACATTTATGATTTCAATGATGTTATTGGGAGATCTCTTTTATCATGATGAATCTTTGATTCAATCCTTGTTGTCACGTATGTTTTGTTGGAAATTTTATTATGGTCAAGATGGGTTATGAAAAAGATGGCTCTCTTCACATACGTTGGACAACTAGCTAAAGGGATGTTTGATATTTCATGTGCAATAAATTGGGCCTCTTTGATCCTAATATGAGATGTTGCCACAATCATTCACATTGGTTAAAGTGCAATAATTTTTGGCTTTTAGAACTAATATAGTATACAAATTGATTGATCATGCCATGATTTCTTCTTAGTCCTTCTTCTCCTTTATGAACTATATTTCTCTTCTAATGGAACCTTTCTCAAAGTATACTTGTTTTTGTATCTTTGTCTTATCCAGTTTTGTATTAATTAGAAATTCGCCAATCCCAAAGCTATCCACTTAATTTTTTTCTAAACACCTCTTTGTTCACTTATCATCTTGTGTTGGCCCACACTTGTCAAGTGTGGAACCTTGAGGCTAGGCAAGTTTTAAGTAGAAAGTTGGATTGACTTGTAGACTGGGTTCATCAAGTATGCATCCCACTTCCTTCACATTTCTAGCCACCAATTAATTATATTTTTGTGCATATGATGCCACTAGCTCAAATCTCCCCCAAGCCATCACTGTGGTCAAATCCAACCTCTTCACTCTTTTTTTGTAGTCGTAGGTAGTTGAACTCCATTCAAAAAAAAAATTATTGATAATCATTTAGCTAGGGGTGCCCAAATTAAAGCTTGATTATATTGGTTGAAGGTCGGAGGTCAAGCTTCTAAAGAGTTCTTTCAAGCTTTTCATGCTTGTCACACCTCTTGAGCTATTAAATAAATTAAATATGGTCATAAATTTCTCAAAGAGGTTCTTGATATCCTTCAAGATTTTGTTTGGCATTATGAGAAAGTTTTCAAAGCATAAGAAAATTCTCCTAAAAGAGATAATGTCTTGCAAGAGTGTCTCAAAGTTGTTCCTTGTTGATTCTATTCTTCTCGAAAATCTTTGTGGGATCAATTGTTGTCAACTATTAATGTTTGAGAAGCGGTCTTTACTATAGCCAATGATGAACCCCCCAATTGTGATCTATTTTCCTTGTGAATTCTATAAGATACTTTAGGATTATGTTGGTGTGGATCTTTATAAATTTTAAATTGAAGCCTTTCATTCCAATTCCTTGGAAAAAAAAATATTAACAAAGTAAAAATTAAATTCATAAATAAGTTTTGTGATCTTGAACATATATTCAATTGGAGGCCGATCACATTGTTGAATGTTTCATAAAAGATCAAAGCCAAATACCTTGCACTAAAGTTTTGTAATCTTCTCCTTCTAATTTCATACTCCAAGAGAATTGGCTATATTAAGTCTAGATTTATCCTTGATGATATCATTGTGGTTTAGGAAGGTATAGTATTTGCCTCGTGATCTCATCAACAAACTATCATTATCAAAATTAATTTTGTTAAAGCTTACAATTACATTGAGCGGTCTTTTATTATTTCCATGCTCTAAGCTTTTATATATGGACCTCAACTTGCTCAATATGTTTGTATGCTCTTTTCATTTTTTTTGTCTTCTATCACCTTCAATGACCAACATTCTAGTATCTTTAACTTTTTCAAGTCTACCTGTTAGGGATTTCTCTTAGCTTCCACATTGTATGTGCTTGCTACTAAAGGTTTTAGTTACTTATTCTTTCTTTCCATTCTCAAAGGTTGGTCAAATATATTTCATTATGTAAGATCAATTAGTTAATGGTCATTTTTATGCTTCTTTTCTCACTCTTTTGAAATAGAAAAATAATATTTTCAATCTCTTTATTACTTGTATGAGATTTTGCCAAGATCAAGAGCTCAATGAAATGTACAAAATAGAGACATAATATGGGACAAGAATAAACTGTATTCTCATCAATAGAAAATGATCAATAATAATGATTCAATAGTTACATACAATGTAGATGAGCTTGCTTATATAGGCAAGGCTAGGGATATGTGAGCACACAAACATGACATGTGGCTCAATAAGAAACAAGGGTAGGTAGGAAATAGGTGTGGGTAGGTAGGAGAAATAATATAATAGTCCACATGAGGTGGATCACCCACTGAATGTGGAGTGTAACAACAAGAGTGGAGTGTAACAACAAGATCAACACCATAAAAGGTGGAATTTCTCCTACACACACTATCCCAATGTGGCACAAACACCCAAGTGTCTCATACCCAAACTACTATGAAATGCATTATCCTAAGTAAACTTAAGTAAGGTGTAATAATATCCATGATGAATAATTATTTACACCAACACCCCCCCTTAAGTGCAACTTAGGGGAATGCACTTAAGTCTACAATGCAACTAAGCAATGCAAGATGGGTCCCGGCTACGAGGCCATGTTAGGTACCCATGTACAAATGCAAATGCCTGAAAACCAATGCAATGAAATCTCTCACAAAGTGGGGAAAGAGAGAAAAACCCAATGGGAAAAAACCCTCCCCCAAAAGAGAGATGAAAAACATACAAGAGAACTCTCATAGAAGAATGTGAAGGACAAAACCCCATGTGAGGAAAAAGTCCCCCCCATATGAGAGAAGAAGAGAAGCTAGGAAGCCCCCCCTCAATGTGGAATCTGCACCAATGATAGAAGCTCGATGTATGAAGAAACTGCTCCATGAACGTCGAACAACATTCCTCCCCTTAGGAAGAAACAAAACCAAAGGTGTATCCATTAAGTCTCCCCAATCATGAAGGGAAGATGTATGAAAAAAACTCATGATGAAAGGAATCTCTGAAAACTGCTCAAGTGTCCCCATGTCGATGCTGAAAGATACCCCCTCCAAAGGTGGTAAACTGTGCCACACTGCTGAAAAAGGCACTCCAAGATCTAGTAGAGATGGATGTAGAACATGTCCCAAAGACTCACATGTCTCCTCAAAACATAAAGAGACCTCTTCCAATTGCTGTACATAAGTATCCACAATCATGTCAACCTCTAAAAATTGATCATGTAGAGAATGCACAAGAGGGTCAGAGTGTTCCCTCGCAACAATCGAAGAAGGATCACCTTCATCAAAGAGAAGATGAATGTCATCAATGATGTCTCCCAAATCTGCAATGTAGGATTCCACAAACAAACCTGCAATATCTGTCAAGTAATCATCCCATGAATCTGAAGCTGGAAGACAATGAATATCCTGCTGCACTGAATCACATGAAGGAAAAACTGTCGCACTATCTGCATTATCAGGTGCAATAGGTGATGTGATATCAATATGAGGAGATGAAATACAAGACTCAATAGTGGGGTCACATGTGAGAATCCCCATGTTCAAGTGTCCAAAGTTCTCCTCAAAAACTGAACTATCACAAGAAGTGTGATCATAATGTGTAGAATCATCAAATGTGAAATCATCATCATCAACAAAATCTGAAAAGGAGTATAACCGAGATGCATGATCAACCACCCCAGTCGCAATGATAGCTCTAGTCTCCATGTCTCTAATAAAAACTAAGTCAGGTGTGAACTCCACAACTCTCTTAGTTGCGACATGTGTGATTTGATAGATAGAAAGGAGATTATTTGTCAAGTGGGGTACACACAACACATCATTGAAGGAGTTATCCCCAATGTCAATAGATCCTTTCCCAATCACATCCATGTATGTATGATTGCCCATCAAAATCTGTGGCATGGTGCAAGGCTCAAATGTAGAGAACATAGACTGCGAAGATGCCATATGATGAGAAGCCCCTGAATCTAGAAGCCATCTCTCTGAATCATGACTGATAGTAGCACATAGAGCTTTTCCTTTTCTTGTTCCAAAAGAGTGAGTCTTTCCACTTGTAGAAGCCATGAATGCTTGCCCTTTTCCTTTTGAATGTGAGGAAGTGGAAGTTGATGAATCATCCTTCTTGTAGACTTTAGGCAAACCAATGTTATGTTTTTTGATGATATGTGTGAGCTCATCAATCTTCTTAGAATGGCAATGATGCTCCTTATGACCAATCTTTTTACAATAAGCACAAGTAGGTCTCTCCCTCTTTGATGAATTATCTCTCTTGGAAGAGGATAAATCTCCTTGTTTTGGAGAAGATGGTGCTTTTTCTTTAGGCTTTGATTGCCATTTCTTCTTGTTTGAGTTGTCATTTCCTTGATTTCCTTTGTTCCCTTGATTTGCCACTAATGCTTGCAACTTAGAAGCCTTAAGAATGCCCATGCTTATCAACTTAGTTTGTTCCATCATCAACATTTCATTGAAAGGATCAAATGTAGGCATTTTGTAGCTTGAACCCATTGTCATCCTATGGGTTTGGAAACTAGAAACAAATGCTGCATATTCTTGTGGAAGCTTGCCTATCAAGTTGAATATCAATTGAGTATCTTTCTTATCAATGCCACAATCTTTGAGTTGTGCCCTCAACTCATTTGCCTTAGTGACATAATCTTGTATAGTATCAAAGTTCTTGGGATCTAACATAGTAAGATCACTATCAATTTGATATCCCCTAATCTCATCAACTTGACCATACAAGTCTTGAAACTTTTGCCAAGCATCCTTGATTAGAGTACATTTCTCAATATGAAAAATGAGATCCTTTGATACATACTTTCTTAAGGTACCAATTGCCATGATATTTTTAGTGAGCCAATCCAAGTGACCAACTAGATCAGCCTTAGGATCAGCTGGAGCAACAATAGTTCCATCAATGTAATGCGTGAGTCCTTTTTCCATAAGTTTATTCCATGCATCAATTTTCCAAGTAGCATAATTATGTGGAGTTAAGAGAGGAAACTTAGAAGAACCCATAGCAGCAAAAAGGAAGGAACATAAGAGCACAAAAGCACAATAGACACCCCCCCAAATTCACTCAATCAAAGTAGCCCCTCCAAAGTGATGATTTTGGCACTTTATACTTAGTGCGATTACAATAAGCCATTTGCAAAACAAGGCAAAGTGGGCTTATGATGCAAATTTTACAACTTCTTAAATGAGATACAAGAGACTTCAATCAATAGTGTAATGAATCTAATTGAGATTCAAGCAAATATACAAGTACTAAGAGAGCCAAAAATGGCCAAAATATGAAAGTACAATTGCTACTTACAATGGCATCAATCTGATAACATCATGTGAAAGTAGACGAAAAAATACGCACTTTAAAAAAAAAACGGAACCTAAAAAGGAGGTCGTATGACCCCAAACGAAGCCTCTGAAGTTGCAAAAACTGGGATTACTCAGGTACAGTCACCAAAAACTGCATTTTCTGAAAAAATCCGTGCATCAAAATCAAAAAATTTCTTCACCACTGCGGAGAGCACGAAATTCTAGCCCATTTCAAAAAAAATTGCACCCAAAAAGGAACAAAAATGAGCAAGTTATGGCCATTTGAAGTTGAACTGCAAAATCAAAAATGCAAATGAGAGGGGCCTGCCAAATTTTTGAAAAATGCTGACGTCAGCAAGTCACTGGGTTAAATTTGACAGCCGTATGACCGTCGCAAAAAATTTGCTTTCTGCTGACTGGGCATCCGTACTGTACAGACAGATGACGTGGCAGATGACTGTGCAGGTGGCTGTGTTGTCCGTACCGTACGGATTTGCTGACTGGGCACTGTACAATGGCGTACGAAAAAGCTGACTAGGTGAGCCACGTGGCGTCTGCGTGGCAGTCGTACGGATGATGTGGCGGATGACTCGTCTGCCGTACTGATGACTGTGTGTACGGGTGTACCCGCGGGCCAATGGTGGCGGGCGCGGGTCCTCCGGTCTGTGATGTCGCCGGTGAAACGGGAGAGACCAGCGGCGGGTGCCGATGTCGGGAGAAGTCGGCGCGACGGACTTGGGCACCGGCGGTGGCGTCGTGCGAAGGCGGGAGGACGCGGCAGGACGGGCGCTCGGGCGGCGGTGGGCGCAGGCACGTTGGGAGATGCAGGGCGGCGGTGGCGAGTCTTCTCGGCGACGACGTGGACAGTGCAACGTCCGGTGGTGATGTGGACATGCAGGTACGGGCGGCACCTGCAGAGCTGTAGACCTGCAGGTACGGCGGGTCACGGGGGGGGGGGGGGTCTGCAGACCCCCCCAAAAAGAACTTTTTTTTTAATTTTATTTTTTTGATTTTTCAATTTTTTTCGATTTTTTATTTTATTTTTGAAAAAAAATTTCAGAAATTTTTTTATTTTTTTTCGAAAAATATAATAAATTTTTTTTGAAATTCGTACAATACTAGCAAAATTGGAGAAAAAAATTTTCTCACCAAAATAGGCCGACTTTATAACCAAAATTCATGGAAACGGCCTTCTGGACGCAATGGCGGGGTCGGATTTGGTCTAGGACGCCTCCAAAAGATGCTGCTCCTCAGATCTGCCTCTTGACGTCGCAATAATGCTTCTTCAAGACGAATCAATGAAGCTCCAATGGCTCTGATACCATGTGAGATTTTGCCAAGATCAAGAGCTCAATGAAATGTACAAAATAGAGACATAATATGGGACAAGAATAAACTGTATTCTCATCAATAGAAAATGATCAATAATAATGATTCAATAGTTACATACAATGTAGATGAGTTTGCTTATATAGGCAAGGCTAGGGATATGTGAGCACACAAACATGACATGTGGCTCAATAAGAAACAAGGGTAGGTAGGAAATAGGTGTGGGTAGGTAGGAGAAATAATATAATAGTCCACATGAGGTGGATCACCCACTGAATGTGGAGTGTAACAACAAGAGTGGAGTGTAACAACAAGATCAACACCATAAAAGGTGGAATTTCTCCTACACACACTATCCCAATGTGGCACAAACACCCAAGTGTCTCATACCCAAACTACTATGAAATGCATTATCCTAAGTAAACTTAAGTAGGTGTAATAATATCCATGATGAATAATTATTTACACCAACAACTTGGACATTTTTTGTAAAGCCTCAACTCCTATCTATAAATGGAAACAACTTAATGTCATTGGTAGTGATTTCTATCTAAGTTTCCCTGGCTTGACTCTTATAGGTGGAAATGGATTTGGCCTGGAGAAATATTAAAGATTTTTGGGCATTCTTTTTTCTTTTCAATCTTCCACATTTGCTTTTTGGTAAGTTGTTTTAGCTAGAATTAAGAAGAGGCTAGCACATTCGGTAACTAAACCCTTCTCTATTGTAGAGGAGTTTCAAATATATTCTAATATTTTTATAGCCACTCATATTTATTATTCTTCAATTTAGATCCATTCTAAAGTTGGAAAAGCTTCTTGGAGTTTTTCTTTGGACCTCCTATAAGAATCATATGTTGAACATCCAGAATATTGAGAGGGGAGGAGAGATTCAGTATTCCCTTGAATCTATTAAAACTTTTAAACAACCATATCATAACTTATTTGCATAAATAAAACTATCAGTGAGCTAAAATACAGTACACCACATAACACAAAGATTAAAACCCAAGATAGGAAAAACCACGGAAAGGATTAGCTCTCAATATTATGTAACTAGTTACAATAATATAGGGTGACTCACTATCGGATGAACTCACTACCCAAAATACATCATTCCCAATATTCACTTGGTTGGTTTCTCTCAAGATAAAGCTTTTTATAGAATAACTACTCCACTTTTGATGAGTTGGATAGCAGTGACATGCCTCTTGACTCTTGACAATAAATTATCTTTTGGAATGTGACCTCCCTAGGAAATATGTTGTAATGGATGCTCATAAAATATTTGCAATTCTATAATATCCTTTACTTGCAAGAGGCTAATATTACATGTTTTTCTCTCTTTATTTCTTTCCATGTTATTTGGCCAACCAACTTGTTTTTTGTAACAATCATGATATGGGTCATGAAGGGGTCTTCATTTTTCTCTTTTCTAAGTAGCACTTGTGTTTTGTCAAACATGGATGTGACCCCAATGATTGGTGATTTCAACCCTCTTGAATATTGAAAATCATTCTTTTGGTATCATTAACATTTATGCTTTCAATTATTTTTTGAAATGACTTCTCTTGTTCCAGCTCATGCCTCTGCAACTCGATTGTTGTGGGTTGCTGCCCCATTTGGGTGTGGCACCTTGCCTCCGTCTAGGTGTGGCACTCCTCCTGCAACCACACTAGCTTTGGTCCCTCCTCCTTTGGGTGTTGGCTTCTCTATGGACTCAACTGAAAGTTGTTGGCTCTAATTTGTGCCTTGCTCCATGCGACTCCTTTGCTCCTCCAGTGTGCATTGCTCCCTGCGACTCCTCTATTCATCTGGTGTCCTTGTTGCTTGCTATGGGTGGTTCAAGTGCTCCCTGCATGGGTGCTTCCCCTTTGGTGGATGGTTTGTGCCCTCCCCCTTTCGTGGATGCCCTTTTGGGGAGTGTTGTTGTTGCTGACTCTAGCTCATGGTGATGGTTGTCAATCGGCTGCTACTGATGTTGTGGGTGCTAAGGTCCTACCCAGGCCTTCTTTTGCTGGAAAGCGTAGCTTTGCTCGTGTGGCCAGATCTACTGCCCAACCCTCCAAGGGGCTTCGTTCTCTTCCCTATGCCAAATCCTCCCACATGGTGGTTTGTGGGCAAGATGTTGTGGACAACATTGGGTTCTACCAACGTCGTGCTTTAGTGTGCAGATTGTTTGGGCTTTGGCCTTCACTTTCGGACCTCCATTGATGGGTGAGTGACTCTTGGAGGCCTTTGGTAACTCAAATATTGAGCTTTTTCCTTGTGCTAAAGGCTTTTTCATTGCTTCTTTTACTTCTTTGGCTGATCGGGATTTGGTTTTGGGAAAGTTGTGGGCTTGGGGATTTCACTCCCTCTTTATTAAGCCTTGGACAACTTCTTTCAACCCTCTCATTGAACCGCTTAATGTGCATCCAGTTTGGGTTCACCTTCTGAATCTCCCTCTTCATTTTTGGGAGCTTTCTTGCTATGAGGCTATTGGTAACTCTTTAGGTTGGTTCTTAAAGGTTGATTATGCCACGCCTTCTATGGGCCACACTACCTTTGCTCGCATCCTAGTTGATATTGACATCTCTTTGCCTCTCCTGGGAGATGTGGTTCTCATGGTTGGAGATCGGCCTTGGACACAACTGTTACATTTTGAGGGTCTTCCCTTCCACTATCGAAAATGTTTCTCTACGGGCCATCTTGCTTTGGATTGCTCTATTTCACACCACAAAGGTGCTACTACTTGGTGGAAAGATGCTACTGATGATCACTTGACCATCTATGTTGTTGATTCTGATTTGGATGGCTGCTCTCAAGAGGATGAGGTGCCTTTTACTATTGTTGATGCTACTGTTGATTCCACCATTTTGGCTCCTTCTGTATTGACAAACCATGTTGCCTCTAACTTCTAGCTCCGCTCTACACCTACTGGTCCTGCTCTCGATGCTCTGCAACAACCTACTGTTCTGCAATTGACTCATGTTCTGCAATAGTCGGTTGTTGTCCCACAACAACCTTCTGTAGGCTTTATTGATGGTTTACAAGTGGGATCCTTATCGCTTGGTCATTCCCTTGATGGCCCCGATGACAATATCACCTAGAGTGTTGTTTTTCGCAGGTGGAAGGGGAAGTCCCCCCCCCAAGGATCGGGTGTCCGTACCCCCTCCTTGAGTTGGGTATGAGTTGTTGAAGGTTGAACAAGTTTCCTTTGTTCGACCTTGTTTGTCCCGAGCTTGCTCAACAGTGTTATTTTTTTACTGCTTGCGGGCTTTTCTTTTTTATAGTCTTTGACTATGTTAAGGGTCAACGCCCTAGTTAACACTGCTTTTTTAATGAAAAACATTTCCGCTTTCAATGATGTTATTGGGAGATCTCTTTTATGATGATGAATCTTTGATTCAATCCGTGTTGTCACTTATGTTTTGTTGGAAACTTTATTATGGTCAAGATGGATTATGAAAAAGGTGGCTCTCTTCACATGTGTTGGACAACTAGCTAAAGGGAAGTTTGGTATTTCAAGTGCAATAAATTGGGCCTCTTTGATCCTAATATGAGATGTTGCCACAATCATTCACATTGGTTAAAGTGCAATAATTTTTGGCCTTCAAAACTAATAGAGTATACAAATGGCTTGATCATGCCATGATTTTTTCTTAGTTCTTTTTCTCCTTTATGAATTATCTTTCTTTTCTAATGGAACCTTTCCCAAAGTATACTTGTTTTTGTATCTTTGTCCTATCTAGTTTTGTATTAAATAGAAATTTGCCAATCCCAAAGCTATCCACATACATTTTTTTTTCTAGACACCTCTTTGTTCACTTATCATCTTGTGTTGGCCCACACTTGTCAAGCATGGAGCCTTGAGGCTAGGCAAGTTCTAAGTAGAAAATTGGATTGACTTGTAGACTAGGTTCATAAAGTATGCATCCCACTTCCTTCACATTTTTAGCCACTGGTTAATTATATTTTTGTGCATATGATGCCACTAGCTCAAATCTTCCCCAAGCCATAACTGTGCTCAAATCCAACCTCTTCACTCTTTCTTTGCAGTTGTTGGTAGTTGACCTCCATTTAAAATAAAATTAATGATAATCATTTAGCTAGGGGTGACCATATTAAAGCTTGATTATATTGGTTGAAGGTCGAAGGTCAAGCTTCTAAAGAGTTCTTTCAAGCTTTTCATGCTTGTCACACCTCTCGGGGTATTAAATAAATTAAATATTGTCATAATTTTATCAGAGTTTCTTGATATCCTTAAAGATTTTGTTTGGAATTATGGAAAGTTTTCAAAGCATAAGAAAATTCTCCTAAATGAGATCATGTCTTGCAAGAGTGTGTCAAAGTTGTGCCTTGTTGATTCTATTCTTCTTGAAAATCTTTGTGGGATCAATTGTTGTCCATTGTTAATGTTTGAGAAGCAATATTTACTATAGCCAATGATGAATCCCCCAATTGTGATTATTTTCCTTGTGAATTTTATAAGATATTTTAGGATTATGTTGGTGTGGATCTTTATAAAATTTAAATTGAAGCCTTCCATTCCAATTCCTTAGGAAAAAATATTAACAAAGTAAAAATTAAATTCATAAATAATTTTTGTGATCTTGAACATATATTCATGTGATCACATTGTTGAATGTTTCATAAAAGATCAAAGCCAAATACCTTGCACTAAAGTTTTGTAATCTTCTCCCTCTGATTTCATATCCAAGAAAATTGGCTATATTAAGTCTAGATTTATCCTTGTTGATATCATTGTAGTTTAGGAAGGTATATTATTTGCCTCATGATCTCATCAACAAAGTATCGTTATTAATTTTGTTAAAGCTTACAATTGCATTGAGTGGTCTTTTATTCCTTCTATGCTCTAATCTTTAATATATGGGCCTCAACTTGCTCAATATGTTTGCATGCTCTTTACAAAAAAAATGTCTTCTATCACCTTCAATGGCTAATAGTCTCATGTCTTTAGCTTTTTCAAGTAGATGTCTATTAGGGATTTATCTTAGCTTCCACATTGCATATGCTTGCTACGAAAAGTTTTAGTTACTTATTCATTCTTTCCATTCTCAAGGGTTGGTCAAAGATAATTCATTATGTAAGATCAATTAGTTAATGGTCATTTTTTATTCTTCTTTTCTTACTCTTTTGAAATAGGAAAATAATATTTTCAAGCTCTTTATTACTTGGACATTTTTTGCAAAGCCTCAAGTCCTATTTATAAATGGAAAAAACTTAATGTTACTGGTAGTGATTTATACCTAAGCTTCCTTGACTTGACTCTTATAGGTGGAAATGGATTTGGCATGGAGAAATATTAAAGATTTTTGGGCATTCTTTTTTCTTTTCAATCTTCCACATTTTCTTTTTGGCAAGTTGTTTTAGCTAGAATTAAGAAGAGGATAGCTTATTAGGTAACTAAACCCTTCTCTATTGTAGAGGTGTTTCAAATATATTCTAATATTTTTATAGCCACTCATATTTATTATTCTTCAATTCATATCCATTCTAAAGCTGGAAAAGTTTCTTAGAGTTTTTCTTTAGACCTCTTATAAGAATCATATGCTGAATATCTAAAATACTGACAGGGGAGGGGTGAATCAGTATTCCCTTGAATCTATTAAAACTTTTAAACAACCATAACATAACTTAGTTGCAGAAATAACATGATCAGTAAGTAAAAATACAGTACACCACATAACATAGAGATTTATACGTGGAAAATCCAAGACAGGAAAACCCATGGAGAGGATTAACTCTCAATATTATGTAAGCGGTTACAGTAATATAGGGTGGCTCACTACTAGATGGACTCACTATCCAAAATATAATGGCTCATTGGGGGAAGATGGCTTACGATCAATATTACAAAATTTGAATTGTTAGGATTGCATCTAACATATGCATGAGATACAGTTCCACTAAGGTGCATAATCACTTTCACATTCATTGTACATAATGACTTTCACATTCACTATAATCACTTTTACATTCACTATACATAATTACTTTTACATTCACTATAGATCACATAGAATGATCAAAAGATCACACCATAATCCTTCACAAAGCAACTATATATATATATCAAACTAAGTCTTCATGAAGATGGCTCAATTGGAGTAAAGGTTAGCTAAAAAACCTTTACACGCTACAGCTCAACAGATCTTATCATACCAAAGAAGTCAACCAAAGCAAAAAGGAACTTGTCCATGCATCAAGGAATAGGTGGGATCACCAAAGCTAATAAAACGTCGATGATCCCGAACGGACCGAATCAAAACCTTCATACTACATTATGTCAGTAAGCAGGGTAGAGTATCACCGAACCCATAACTGTGTTGCATCAAAGCATTAACACCTAAAATATTGGATATAGTTCTTAGATTGAATACAAAACAAGTTCCCAAAATATTATAGAGATATCTGGTATTGCAGAGCAATGTGGACCCAATAAGAAGGAATATGTCAGACCCAAGAGAATACCAGAGCTTGCGGAACTTGTACCAGAATATGCCAGACTCATGTTGCCGAATCACAAAAACATCAATGACAATATTCCAACAATCTCCCCCTCTGTCATTGATGGCAACATGACAACTAAAATATACTGCAAAACTATTCATATATACAAAAAATGTCCTTCTATTGCCTTCAAATATTATACACAACTATCACTCCCCCTTTGACATCAATGGCAAAGGGTACATAAAGAAAGTATTGTACACAAAAACTCCCCCTAAGAATAAAAATGAACTAATTGGAGGACTGTTTAATTTTTTAATGTGTGCAGTCCAACTACCTATGTTGTTCTCCCAATGCCAAATGGCAGCTGTCGGAAATTTTATTTGCACTTTAAGGGAAATGAGAGTGTGCTATGCTTCTTCAATTGAGCTGGGCTCAGAGAAAGTAAATTGTTGTGCCTTAGAAAAGGCACGATTCACCAGTGAGATACAATCATTGCACATGTTTCTTAACTGAACAAGAGGAACATCTACTACTGAAGTTCAAAATATTTCTTGTGCAATTCCTTAATGACTGATCTATCGGAGTCAGTGTGATCTTGAGATAGTTGAAAAGTATGAAAATCTTGTATATTTTTTTACTCAATTAAGTCAATCTCTTCACAGATGCTTTGTGTGGTCTCTGACCATTGCAAACTGAACAAATATATTATGTTTCCACCAGAAAAACACACTTGACCATGAGCAATAAGGTGAGAAAGATTTTTGTGTGCTATTGCACATTTGGCTTTTAAGTCCACTAGGAATTTAGCTTCCTTCTCTTGAGCAACTTTGGTTTCCAAAGCAGCGGAGTAGTTCTTCAATGAACTTAACAAAGTTTTGCATTTATCCAAACTAGAGGCAGACGGATCAACAAAACTATCTGGGATGACACTTTGTAGCGCAATTATTGCCTCTTCCATCACCTTGTTCTTTTCCTTTAGCTTTTCAAAGACATCTTTCTTAGCAAAAGCCTAAATGGCTTCTCTAATCTGAACCTTTTGGAACGAATCAATCTTGGTGAAATCAACAATTAACCTGGAAGAAGTAATGGGCTGGAAAGATAATGATGTAACAAGTAAGCTCTTAAAGAATCATTGAGAATACCAGAGTTGGTACCTGCCTCTTCCTTTTATTTGGTGTCAACCGTTGTGACATGTTTCTTAGATGGTGATTTTACTTCTTTCTTTTCTTCCATTATAGTCTCCTCTTTTCGGTTGTTCGGGGGGACATCAATAACTTTAGGAACCTCTACTGAAAGATTTTCATCCATTACAATATTATCAAAGACAATATTTTCAATGGCAATGTTGTCAATCATAGCTTCAATAAACACATTTTTCGGAGCATCAATAACTAGAAATAATCCAAGTTTTCTTGCTATGCCCTTGAGCAATTCTACAGTTTTTGCTTTCAAGTTTTCTGGTACTTGCATGTCTTCCATAAGAGCATCTAATATCTTCTTGGTTCAGAGATTAGTTTTGCATACATGTTCAAGCAAAGCCTTATTCTCCTTAGAAAGGGTATTTCCAACAACTTCCAAACCATACTTCTTAATTTCTTGATCCTCTTGAATTGTTTTTTCCCTAATCTTATCCAGAGCTTCCCAAAGATCTTGTGATATATCCTTTTTAAAATCTTCTAGAACAACATTTAATCTAATGCAATATTGAATAAAAGCTTTTATTATTGTTTCCTTATCTTCATCATCAACCTTACTGTACATATTACCTAATACCTTTAATTCTCCTTCTATTGCTACCATATTAAATAAAGATTCTAGTTCCAGGGAATCCTTGATTATTTGCTTACCTTTTCATTTCCAAACCTGAATTATGAATCCTTCTACTTCAGATTTTTCATCTTCTACATCAATGATCTTTCGTTTGACTTCTCTAGGCTTTCCTCTCTTGGATGGAGTGCGTATGGGAATCTCCTTCTTTCTCTTAGCCAGTTTTTCCTTCACTTCTACCGAAGATGGCTTTTCCTTGACAATGGTGTCGAATGAAGCAACTATCTTGCTGAATCTCTTAACCTTCTCAGCTTCTTAAGCAGTAACACCAGCTTGCTTCATAGATTCATCAATGCCCTTTTGAACATTTTTCTTCCTTTCTTTCTTGGTTTGTTCCATGTGGATCTTCATGGAGTTTTCTTGAACAGTCCCAAACCTTTCTTGAGTTTCATCAACCAAACTTTCTAATAAAACTTTTGCAAGTCCTTCCAACATCTCCTTTGAGACTTCATAGCCTAATGTTGGAATCCAATTGCTTCTTGGAACAACTACTTCCATAATGTACTTATCTGTCGAAATTGCAAATGCGACATCATCTTTGTACTTCTACACAATAGACTTGGGGATTATTTCCCTGTTATACATTTTATATTGGAAGACAAAGAGTAATGAGGTAAATGCTTCTTCTTGCGCAATGAAATCTTGAAACCTCTTTAAGCGATCTGCAATCTGAAGTGCCACAGGAATATCCTGAATCCAAAATACCTTCCCAATTTTGGGAATCTCTTACATAAAATAAAATAGGATGCACAATGCTAGGATTCCATATTTGAATGGATACTTCTTCTCTTTTTCATTGTTTTAGGTTCTCAAGAAATTGTTGTTCAAGTATTTCGCACAAGTCATAATCAATGTTTTTCTCTATCATTTCATAGGCCATGTTGATTGTTGTGGTTGAAATCGAGTTGTCCATGTGGTTAAGTAGATCTTGTTGCCAATCATCAATGATGCATACTGAACAAATTGATTTCTATCAGTGCTAACGGACAAAGAACACCCATCATAGGTTGCTTTGGTTAGCTTCTTAACAACTTTGTTCTTTGCGGCCTTAGGTATTAGAATAGCACCTGGGTCACTTAATCTGGTGACTACCTTCATTGCATTCTTGGTAAACTGGAATGATTCTTCAAGCCATATGAATCCATCATGGAATTTGCTCATTGTCATTGATTGTTATCAAGGTAGAAATTAGGAAAATGGTTCCATACGTCCATCTTCTTGTTGACTAGGGTTTGATATTTTGGCTTAATTTTGAAATTATCTCCTATTAACTCGTTAGTCCATATTTTTTGCAATTTTCCATGATCATATTCGTCCAACTTCACATGAATGTAATCCCTAATGTCCTCTGTTAGTAGGACTCCAAAGGGAATGATTGAAAGTGCATATGTCATATCATTTTCAAGTGATTTGTTCAGGTATTTCTTGAAGCTAGGTTGGCTCTGAGTGTTAATATTAGCAACAATGGGAGTAGCCATGGATTTAGATGTTGAAAGAAATGAATTTGCAAGAAAGAAAATACCTTTCACTGCTCATCGAGAAAACCTAACCCTTAAGTCACCTTTTCACTCCTTCAAATTTCTTTCGCTACGAGCAAGAAGTAATTTAACAAATTCTCCTTTTAACCTTTTTTGACCCACTTGCACGTAATAAATGTAGAGAGATAGTATAGTACCACTTTCATGTTTACTCATATTGCCTGTATCCACGGAGACCTTACAAACCTCTGCATTTTACCGTAGCATAATGCTTTCCACCAGAATCTTCATTAATTCTCATATTTGAACATGTTGTAACTACACCCTTGCGCTCTTTGCTAGGGAAAAGATATTTCGTGATTTGCTCCCCCTGGGCCAGAGCCTCTTACTCTTAGATGTTGAAATAAGTGTCTGCATCGGAGCTAGGTGCAACCTTGACTTCCTTTTTCCTCCAAATCTTCTTCATCTCGACCTTCACATCTTCCTTGTTGATTCTCTTTTTTGGTACTTGTCTTGGTTTCTTCTCTTCTAAAATATCTTGCAATATGTCCAAGCTTGTTGCACTTGTAACATTTATTGTTTCCTTATGTTTGTCTTAACTTGCACTAGTTAGCCTTATGTCCAAACATTCTACATGTATAACAATGACCTACGAAATGACTATTTCTATTTTGATTTATTATGGCATGATTTTTACATTGACTAGCTTTGTGACCATAGTTGTTACAAGTATAACATCTACCAGAGAAAGATTTAACATTTATTCTATTTCTACATTCAAATGTTTTATAACTTAATTTATTGCAATCAAAACAATAACCATTAAAATAAATGTTTCTTTTACTCACCTATTGCTCGATCGATGACTTACCTTTGTCATTTTAGCGGACTTACCAGATTTTGCTTCTTTTGCCAAAGGTGGTCTTGCTTTGTTTTCTGTCTTGCATTGTGAACTTTCATCAGTTTCAAATCCTAAGCAATTCTTGTTTTCTGGACAGCTAACATCTGATCAAGTTTGTCTAAACTTATTTTAAGTTTGTCCTCTTGTTTCTTTGATTTTTCCAGATCTGATTTTAAAATTGACTTCTTGTTCAAGCTTCTTGCATTCCTCTAATTTGCATTTAACCATGTTGTTTAAGTGCTCCTTGTTTCTTTCATCTTCTTAGCTCTTGGTTTTTAGATCTGCAATAGTGTTGTTTGCCTGCTTGAGTTCTTCACTAGCTTCCTTATGTCTTTCCCTAAATTTTCTAATTTTCTCTCTTAGCTTCCTGATGCATTCATTTGCCAATTGGACATTTCCTTTCAGATCTCTATTCTTATTCAACATTCTCAAGGTCTTCAAAGGCAGTTATAAGTTCTCCATTTGCATCTAGATATCTATCCTGATCCAAAGTCGATCTAGGCGCCATATGTTCAACTTTCTGGATCTCTTTCGAGTTATTAGACTCTTCTAAAGGACCTTGCTCTGATACCAATTGTTGAACATCCAAATTATTGAGAGGAGGGGTGAATTAGTATTCCCTTGAATCTATTAAAACTTTTAAACAACCATAACATAACTTAGTTGTAGAAATAAAATGATCAGTAAGCAAAAGTATAGTACACCACATAACATAGAGATTTATACGTGGAAAACCCAGGATGGGAAAAACCATAAAGAAGATTAGCTCTCAATATTATGTAATCGATTACAGTTATCCAGGGTGGCTCACTGTTGGATGGACTCGTCCAAAATACGACTACTCACTATCAAAAGATGGCTTACAACCAATATTACAAAAGTTGAACTATTAGGATTGCATCTAACATATGAATGAGATACAGTTCCACTGAGGCGCATAATCACTTTCACATTCACTATAATCACTTTTACATTCACTATGCATAATCACTTTTATATTCACTATATATCACATAGAATGATCAAAAGTGTTAAATTTGTGCCCTAGTTCAGTAATCAGATTTGTAACATTTAATTATTTGTTAGCATTTAGTAAACCATAATTAAGTAAATCCAAGAATGAAGCAAGAGAGCAAGAGACAAACACAAATACCCTGGGAAAACCTCCTAGGAGGAAAAACCCAGCACTAAAGACCCACGGGTCAGATTATGTATTCAATCTTAATTGTACAAATACAATACTTAGCTTGATTCTCTAGATCTGATCCCTTTTAGTATATCATATGCCCTTCTAAGTACACCAAGTCTGCACCAAAATGCCTTATATCCTCTTGGACAAGTTCGCACAATCCTCTTCTATTTTCGCACCTTTAGTTGTAGAGCTAGTTCGTTGATTACATGAGAGATGAAGTGATTGAATTGTGTTTGCAATTTAACTTTATTTATATGAGTCTTTAACCCATATACCCCAAGTCGGCCTTAATCCTTTTTGGCGCCAATTTGTTTTTATTGAGGCGTGGTGCATTTAATGTGGTGTGGAGGTATGGGGCCGGACTTGACTTGGGGGCACGTTACCCCTTTAAGATAGGACCCAGTCCTATATAGGTTCGGATGTTGCCTTAAGGCAAGCCGAACCCATCTTACCTAGTTATAAACAACACTCCCTCTTAACTAGGGAAGAAGAGAATACATAATCTGAACCTTTAGAGTTCCATCTAGCACACAAGCATAGAATTACATCTTCCACCTAGCACACGAGCATAGGATGGTTCTAGCACACGAGCATAGAAAGTGTAATACACAAGTGGGTCTTTTCATAATTACAATTTTCCATCTAGCACACAAACATAGATTAGATACTTTTCATTCTTGCACATAAGCAAAGAATGATCAAAGCGCTGCAGATAGAGTCACTGAGATTGGAGCTCCCTCTCAATCAGGGTTTCATTTTCCACAATACCAAGTCTGTCTCTGAAGTATTCGAACTTCACTCTGGATAAGGGTTTGGTAAGGATGTTTGCAACCTGTTCATCTGTGCTAATGTACTTTAGTTGAATGACGCCTCTTTGCACCATATCTCGAATGAAGTGATAGTGCGTTTCTACATGTTTGGACCGGTCATGGAACATGGGATTTACTGACATCTTTATACAGCTTTGATTTTCACAATGAATGGTGGTGGGACCACTAGCTTGACCAAATAATCCAACAAGGAGTTTGTGAAGCCACACTGCTTCTCTGGATGCAACAAATGCTGCAATGTACTCAGCTTCTGCAGTGCTTAATGCTACCGAAGATTGCTTTCTACATGCCCAAGAGATCACTGCAGAGCCCAAATTGAAGCAGATACCCGAAGTACTTTTCATATCCTTGACACTTCCTGCCCAATCTGAATCTGAATAGCCTTCCAAGAAGATTGAGGTATTAAGTGAATATTTCAGCTCATAACCAATAGTGCCACGCATGTATCTTAGAATGTGCTTGACAGCAACCAGGTGAACAAGTTTAGGCAAGCTCATGAACTGACTGAGGGCATTCACAGCATAACAGATATATGGCCTAGTATTGACTAGATACATCAAGGATCCAATCAACTTCTTGTACTCAGATGGATCTGCAAAATCAGAGTTAGCTGCAAAAACACTTAACTTCTTTAAGTTAGATTCCATAGGAGTATACACGGGTTTACAATCCATCATTCTAAATTTTTTCAGAATATCAATAGTATATTTTCCTTGACTTAGAAAAATTTCACTGGATTTTTGCCATACTTCTAACCCTAGGAAGTAATGCATTAGTCTTAAATCCTTCATTTCAAATTTTGAGGCTAATTATTTTTTACATCTTATGATTAATTTATTTTCACCAATGAGAAATAAATCATCCACATATAAAACCAAAATAAGCATATCATCATTATAAATCTTCAAGTAAATGTTAGCATTAGCATCATTCTTACAAAATCCTAAGCTTAGTAAGTATTTATCAATTCTTTCATACCAAGCACAAGGACCCTGTTTGAGCCCATATAAGGCTTTCTTCAACCTACAAACATGAGAATCTCTTTTATGGATTGCATAACCTTCTGGTTGCTCAATATAGACTTCCTCCTCAATGACACCATTGAGGAAGGTTGTCTTAACGTCCATTTGATGCAGCTCCCAACCTTTGGCTGCAACAATAGCTATTATAGATCTAATAGAAGTATATCTAGCAACAAGAGAAAAAGTTTCTTCATAATCTATTCCTTCCTTTTGAGAAAAACCACGAGCTACAAACCTAGCTTTATATTTTTCAATACTACCATCAACATTATGCTTAATTTTAAACAACCATTTAGATGAAACAACAGACTTACCTTTGGGTCTGGGTACAATGTCCCAGACATCATTCTTGATGATAGAACCATACTCTTCATCCATGGCTGATTTCCAAGCATGATGGGACATAGCTTCTGTTATCACTGTTTAGAAAATTGGGTATTCTTGTCCCATAGTCGGCTAAAAATCTACAAAAGTGTGCTTGGCATGGCCTTGTTGCCTCTGTGTTTCTTGGGTCAAAAGAGGGTTTAAGGTTTTTTGAATTTTAACCCTTGCCTATGTTTTGTTAAACCCTCGAGTTCTATTCCTACATTACTTTTTCCACTTAAGGAAGGGTCAGTCTATCATGAAAAGTGTCCCCCCCCCTTTGGTTTTTCCCTAGGCGGTCTTTCAAATATTTTCAAATTTTACGCCTTTGCCTGTGTTCGGTTTTAATCTTTGTTGGACTCCTTAATAATTGTGCAAGTCGATGTTGATCCTCCGATTGTCGTTGTTTCGCTGGGTAAAGATGCTTGCAGGTTGGTGTTCGCAAAATGGCGAAAAGGGTAAGCGGGCCCGACCAGAGGATTGTCCATCAGATTAAAAGACTGCATCTTGTATTGGATCCAACGGCTCGCATTGCTTCGCTAGCCCAAGGTGCACGTGATTTACCTTTTGTGAAATAGCGAAAGACTTGGCAGGTCCCAAAAGTAAGCGGTTCCATTGGTTAAAGGACGATCGGTTCAGGAAAGATCAATGACTGGCGTTGATTTGCAGCCGAAAGATGTTCGTGTTTTACCTTTCGTGAAGTAGCGAAAAGGTGGAGGGCCTGGGCAAGGTAGTCATGACAAGGGTAATGGACAAGCAGGTTTCCAAGATCCTACGGTCATCGTTGCTTCGCGAAGAAGAGTTGCCCGAGATTTAAAATTTGCGAAATAACGAAAAGGTCGGTGGGCCCAAAGGATAAGCAGGTCGCAGTTTTAAAGGCCGATTAAGTAGAAGTTAATTAGACGGCTTGCATGGATTCGTAGCCTCAAATCAAACGGAGATTAATGTTCGCGAAATAGCAAAATGATGTGGCGGTCACATGGAGGATGACTTGGCAGGATAGATGGGTTGCTCCGTGGAGAGAAATGGTGACTTGTCGGATGCACGTAGCTCGAAAGGATAGTTGAGGGCCCGCTATGACTTGGTCGGCGGTTGTGTTGGGAAATGGTAAAGAAAAACACGTGGCGGCCTTAGAATGGAACTCGATGGAATTATCTGAGCGAATAGCCAACTGCCACGTGACATTTATTAGCCAGTGATGAAACAAAGAAAGTGGTCTCCGAGCTGAGGGCCCACTTTAAAGGTCTGAGCACGTTAAATGGTGTTCATCTCGAGGTGGATCCAATGGTTGTTGTTGTTTCGCAACCCGAAGATGCCTGCAGTTTAGCCTTCGCGAAATGGCGAAAACCGTTAGCCGTCATGGTTGTGTGCGGTTAGTTAAGAAGACTGACGGTCGCTGTAGGAAGTAAAGATCGAGCAAGTAGATGATGATCTGTTGGTCGGCGTTGTTTCGTGTGGTAAAACTGCACAAGGTTTAAGGTCCGCGAAACACTAATACAGAAGGACCGGAAGGAGTAAAGGCAGTGTAAGTTTTCAAGGATCCGACGATCGTCGTTGCTTCGCGAAGGAAAGGTGCGGGGTTTTTAAACTCTGCGAAATGGCGAAACAATGAAACAGAGAAAGACTCGGAGAACTTGTTGTCCATTGGAGCCTGTTTTTTAATTTGATTTGCAAATTCAATTCCGAGGTGATGGCCGAAGCATGTGAGATTAATGCCTCAATTTCAATGCCAAGTTGCTGAGTTAGGGTCCACATCAATTGAATATTGGCATCATTTCGACAAGTTTGTTGTAGAGGAGCTAGTGCAGAGCGAGTTTCTTCAGGCGAATAACCAGGGTTTTTTTTGTGTTTTTTCTTGCTAGTTGCAGTCTGAAAGTCGGTGTTGTTGTGTGAATTGTTTCGTTAGAGTCCTGTGTAAATCTCAATTGATAATTGCATTAACGGGATGGCGCCAAGAAGGGAGTTTCACAGGGAAGGTAAATTACCAAGATAGGAACATATGTGATGACTTCTTGGAACAACTAACCATGTCTACCAATGTCGCAGCCAAAACTAAGGAATTGGTGCCAAAAAACCCTCGTCTAAGAATTGGAGACGATCTATATGATAAAGGCAATTGGTTAAGGGATCCATAGATAGGGATGTCAGGTCTGGGACTTTTCAAGGTAGGTTTTGGTCAGAGACATTCCCCTGCCCCATTAAATAGTATATGGGAATTGGATGTGGGAAAGTTTATAGTCCCAGGGGTCTTCATGGATATAGATTTGTTGACCCTCATTGCACAAAATTATGACCCTATAGCCAAATGTGTCAGAAATACAAAGGGAGCAGCCTTAATTGAGATTACTGATGATGAGTTCAGGAAGGTTTTCAAGCTCAGTGAAGTGTCCAATTATTTAGAGCCTATCAACTTTGAGACACTAGCACGAGTCTACAATGTACAAAGGGATCACCTAAGGAGTGACCCACTGAAAGAGTTTTTTGTCAAGATAGGAGGGTTAATTGTAGTAGGCCCCAGTACCATGGAACCTTTCTCCCTGAATTTGTTTACTCTAAGGGCTAAGGGCATGTATTGGGCACTTTGTCAGATTTTTGGAGAAGATGCTGAGAGAAACATGCCAACCCATTACATGTTGATGATTGCACAGATTCTAAACCCCTATCTGGCAATAACATTTGATTATGCGCCTTACCTCACTGATGCAATTCATGAAGGGCTAGTAGGCATAAAAAATGGTAAGGTGGATAGGCCTTTTGGATGGTACTCCCTTCTCATGCACATGTTTTTATTTAAAGGTGTTGATTATTTTGCTAGTGAAATGGAACTAATCAAGGAAAAAGATGGTGAAGAGATGTCAGTGCAATTACGGAGCACCATTTTGGGATAGAGAAGATGCCAGTTACCTGAAGTTTGATAGGTGCTTTGCATCTAAAATCAGGATTCTCTTGTGTGCAGAAAACCCTAGGATCCCTAAGGCTCTCTTAGAATTCCTCAGGCCCAAGGAGTTTGCTGAAGGTATTAAAATTGTTCATAATTGGGGTGATATGTATTTGTACCCTGTTTCTACAGTTTTCAGAGTTTACGGTTTCAGAAGCACTCCATATTTATTGCCTTATCAAGTCCCACTGAAGATAGGAATAGCAAAAATCTTAAGGCAGATTGGAGGTGTGCAAGAGGCAGAGCTGACAAATAGAGGTAAAGGAACTATTTTCCCAACTATTACCATGGCTCATCATTTTGTGATCACCAAAGGTGGCTGGAAGTATTTTGAAGAATTCTTTAAACCATATAGGTTGTCTACTACAGTTTCAAGATTTGCAGACCTTGAAGGTTTTTTCAATGGCATGTTTAGAAAGAGAGCAGTATGTAAAGGTAGGCCGCACCAATTTCATTTCCCAGAAGATCTGATTAGGAATGAATTCAATTTGGATGAGCAAGAATTGAGGAAAGATAAGTGGGTGGCATACAAAAGGGCTCTTGACTTCATTCATCAATTTGATAGTAGTTATAACCCTCTTTCTAGTTTTAATCCCTTTGAGGAAAAAATAAAATTCTTAATTCTTAATTTTGAAGATCTCATGCAAACTTTGAAAGAAACGAGGGAGGTTATAATGAGAGATGATCCTGACAGGGTTAGATTGGTTCTAGCAAAGCCTACCTTTGCTAAGGCCATCCCACCTAGTGATTATGTAATGCACAAGAAATCAAAATACAATGTGATGATGCCAGTGACTAATGAGTCTTCTACTTCAAGAGGGAAAAGAACAATTGAAGATGTCATTGACATCCAAGACTCCCCTAAAAGGCAAAGAGTGGGGAAGGAGGTGCAAACAAATGAGCCTCTGTATTCTCCATTTCAATCCCCTATCCACATAGGAGATGAGCAGGCGGTGGCCGAATAGTTGTTACAGTTAGGGAGTCTCGAGGAGATTGCCTACACATATGAGGAAACACAAGAAGGGATGCTAGAAGAGCCAGTTAGTGTTGAGATGAACTTGACTGAAGGTGAGTTCAAAGGTAAAGAGTTAGACCCAACTGTCAAGCAAGCCAATGAGGAGTTCCTGGCTGATAGTAACTTTGTTACAACAAGGGCCTTCATGCAATTTGTATGGAAACAAAACATGGAACAATTTAAGGCCAGATGTGAAAAAAGGAAGAGTGAGCAACCTCACAAAGATGCAACTCTAGTGGAGGAAGAGGTAAAACAAGAAATGATGGAAGAATTCAAGGCTATTACTCCTGAACAGGGAAGAGAGATGGTATCAAAGGCTGGTGTTTTAATCCTCCCTGAGTGAGATATAGTTGATGCGCTGGTACTTGAAACGGTCAGGAAAGAAACCAAGCCTATGGAAGGAGTGACATTCAGCAAAGATAATGCTGCTTTAGTCATGTGGTCATTGAAAAAGGATGAAAATAGAAGAAGGAAAGATACCTCAGATTCTAGTTTCCTGGGACGTATGATTGTGAAAAGAGTCCAAGATACAGGGGTGGTAGAAGCTGCTAGCACAGTTTTAGAAACTGCAAAGTGTAGCAGTGGCAGAAAGGGAGGCAAAGGAGAAGGCTAATCTCCAGTTGAAATTGGAAACAATCTTGAAGGCTTATAATGAGGCCAAAGAGGGAATAGCTAACCGAGATAGCATCATTGCTAGACTTCAAAGTCAATTGGCAGGACAACACCATCAAGGTGAGTCCTCTACTCTAATGATAGCTTCTTCTCCAGCAAGACCTCCACCTACAAGTCCTATCATAGAATATCCCCCTTCTCCTATGCCTTTTGGTTTCCAATCAGCTGAAACTATTCAACATGAGCTGGAAAAGTTGAAACAGGCTCAAGCCCTGTTTGCAAGCAAATATGAGGAAAAGGTAAAGGCTACAATTTTAAAATTTGCCGATTCAGTTAGGGCCTTTGTTGTGCATACTTCTATGAAGAGGATTCTGAATATTTTGACTGAATTAAGAGAAGATGAGACCACTTTGGAACCAATTCTGAGTAAGTGGATGCCTAGGGGAAAGGAGTTAGAGCTTATGTGTTCATCCCATGCAGATGCAAAGGCAAATGACAGTCTCAGATCCACCTGTGAATTCATAAAAGAAATGAATATACTCTCAGAAGAAAGGGCAGGTGTGAAGAGAAGAGCCCAACTGTATTGGAAAGAATATTCTGATCACAAATATGAGTTGTTTCTAGGGGGTTTTGTTGGTCCGACTAAGCTAAAAGAGGAAAAGGCATGGTTGGAAGAACTGGACCACAACTTGTCCCAAAGGGTCAATGAAATCATCAACACTGATGACACGTCCTTATTTGTCAAGACAATTGAGGAGATTGAAAAGGTAAAGTCACACTATGGTTTCATAGAAATAGAGATTGGGCAGTTAAGGGTCACTTGGAAAAGGCTAGAAGGGATGAAGAAGAATATTGTTAGCTTCTCTTGGCCGAGTGATGACGTGTTTCATGAGTGGAAGGACAAATATGCCAGACAAAAAGAAGAAGTTCCAGAACAGTTAAAAGATGCTATAGAGGAGCAACAAGCTGAAGAGGTCCTTGATATTGAAAAGGACTTGTAACTGTTTCTTGGAGAACATTGCCGTTTGTAACAAAATTTTCCTAGGAATGTCTGAAGCTTGTATGCATCCATGATATTATAAATAGATACCAGGACTAGTAAAAAAGAGATACAAGAATTTTGTAAAGAAGCTCTGACAAAATATATTTAGGGCTTTTTTTTCTGGTTTTAAGCAAATTACTCTGAGTTATGTAATATTTTCAAGAATGAATATGAATATACAAATCAAAGTTTCAGGCCTAAAATTTCTATCTTCTGGTGTGCATTCTTTAGTTTGTTGGTTTCATTTGGATAATCTAGGGTTGTTCAAATGAGCATGGATTGTAAGGCAATCTTATAGACGTTATTTCTAGCTTTTCTCTTCAGGAGAGGGATTAAATGTGCATGAAATATTTCTGTCAACAAATCTATTGTTTGTTGCTATGAATTTGATGAATTGTTTTAGTTAAATGGGAGAGGACCTATGTATATGTAAGGCATGTATGGGGTTAACATAAGGCTGGGGTGGTGCAATGTATGAGATTGTTCAGTTTTGGAGATATAATTTGATTTGGGTGACTTTGTACCCGAATAAGGCACTGGTATTCAATTGTGGGTTTCTTTCTATTTTCTTAAAGATCAATATTGAAAATGAGCATAAGTTTTTTCTTTATTGTTTCAGTTTTAATGAGGTGATGAAGTCCATAGGTTTCTAGCATTGGTTTACTATGGATCTCTAATTTTAAAGTGTGAAAGTATTCACAGAAGGTATACCCACCTGAACTTTGGATAAGTTCAAAGTGTAGAAGGTTCTAAAACCTTGTTATATGTTACTCTAGAGTTCTATTTCCCTGATCTCTTCATTTGCAGACAGAGTTATTCATTTTCTTACAGGATGATAGGAGGGAAATCAAAATTTGAGACTAACAGCTTCTTCGACATTGTGAGGTTCAAACTTAATGATATTACACATCATAGAAATGTAGTTGGCATGATTTTGGAGTCTCTTGCTATCTCTAAAGGTTCCTCTGGGAGCAACAAATCCTTCAGCATCTTGAATCGTGTTTCTAACCCAAAGTGGTCTCTTCTTGCAGACCACAATATCCTGAGGTATATCGATAGAGTCCATGGGTTCTGCTGGGTCATCCTGAACTTCCTAATCCGGAAGGTCAGTGGACTCCTTCTATATCTCAGGGTTAGCATCAACTTTTGAATCTTGATTTTCAACCACCATATCATTATTATCAGATAATGAACCTTTAGATCTTTTAAAAGCAATATCTTCTTCAAATGTTACATCTCTACTTACCTCAACATACCTTTGACCTGAAATGTAGATCCTGTAGGCTTTGGAAGATTCGTTGTATCCCACTAAGATGCCTTTTTTTCCAGAGGGATCCAACTTGGTTCATTTTTCTTTAGGCACATGAACATACACCGGGCTCCCGAATATCCTTAGGTGGTTGATGTCAGGTTTGATTCCTGTAAAGGCTTCTTCAGGACTTACATCCTTTAGAGCACGATGAGGACATCTATTCTGAATGTAAACTGTTGTTTTGGATGCTTCCACCCATAGAAAAGGTTGCAGGTCTTGATCATGAATCATGGCTCTTGAAGCTTCAACAATGGTCTCGTTCTTTCTTTCAGCAACTCTAGTTTGCTGAAGATTGTAGGGAACACAAAACTCCCTCTTAATTCATGTCTTAACACAAAAATCATAGAAACTACCTGAGGTGTCCTCACCTCCATTGTCAGACCTTAAACATTTAATTTGATTTCCTGTTGTGTTTTCAACTAAGGCTTTGAATTCTTTAAATCTATTTAGGACTTCTTCAGACTCTTTAGATTTAAGAAAGTAAATCCATGTTTTCCTAGATAAATCATCTATGAAGATAACATAATAAAGGAAGCCGCTAGGAGATGCTACAGACATAGGACCACATAAATCTGAATGAATAAGTTCTAACTTTTCTTTAACCCTACTATCACTTTTATGAAAAGGGTTCTTTACATTCTTACCCATTGCACAACCTTTACAAGCATCATCATGAGATAAATTAAGTTTAGGCATACCTTTAACCATTTTACCGAGAGTGGGAAGAGCTTGAAAGTGTCGATGTCCAAGTCTTCTATGCCATAGCTCGCATGATTCAGGGGTCTCATGGATGAGAGCTTGAATTGGATTAGCTGCAAGCTTATATAAACTATCACATCTATTTCCAATAACACGAGCAGTTTTGAAATTAGATTTCTTAGACCAAGCAAGTACTTTCCCTTCAGAAATGCTATTTGCAAACCCTTATCTTCTAAGGCAGAAATGGAAATAAGATTTCTTTTAATACCAAGTACGAAAAGGATATCACAGAGTTGTAAGGAAATACCAGAATCTAGTTTTAAGGAGGTAGTACCAGAACCTTTTACCGAGTATCGAGCATCATCACCGATTACCACATGAAGGTTGGTATCTTTTTCAATCAGATTTGAAAGATGTTCACGAAAACCTCAGATGTGTCTGGAGGCACCACTGTCAATTATCCAAGTATTACTGTCTGTAGGAACATTGCTTGATAGAGCAGAGATAAGAAGATAATCCTCACTTTGTTCAGCAACTTCATTTAAGTTGACTTCCCTTTCCTTGGGATTATTCTGACGATCTTTGGCATAGTGACCATACTTATCACATCTGAAGCAACGAATGTGAGAGAAATCTCTTGATTTCTTCCTTGGATCATAGGAGGAGGATCTAAAATCTTTGCTTCTCTTTTCTTTCTTCCAATGTCCACCTTTCCTAGATTTAGCTAAGAGAACATGATTATCATCTTTGTGAGAGTTCTTGAGTTTTCCTCTTACCTCAATTCGAGATTCCTCTTCAATGCAATCAGATTGAAGACACTCAAAGTTGGGGCGATCAGCTCTTCCACCAATGCTACAAATGAATGGTTCCCATTCATCGGGTAGACCATTTAATGCAATCATAACAAGATCTTTATCCGAAATTTGGCAATCAAGAGTACTTAGCTTGTCCTTTAGTTCATTGATCTTCATGAAGTAGGCCATGATTGAGTCTTCTTCTTTCATTTTCATGTGAAGAAGCAGCTGCCTTAGAGCAAGAGCCCTGCTGAGGTTGTTGACTTCATACATCCCTTCCAAGTGTTTGATCATTTCCCCGGCAGACGCAAATTTTGATATGACAGTGACAAGATGATTCTTGACGGATTCAATTATGATCTTCCTAGCCTTGAGTGAGTCTTTCTTGAATTGCTTCAACTCTTCAACATCTTCTGGAGGGGACAGTCTTTCTTCTTCTATGAATTTGAACAGATCATTCTCTTCAAGGATCAATAGAATACGGACTTTCCAAGCAGCAAAATCAAGGGCTCCATCAAGTTTATCTTCAGCCCTCAAACCTGACATTTTAATCTGAAAACAAACAGCAACTATATGCAACAAATGATTTACTAAAATTTGAAGTTAGTGAGACCTTAGCTCTGATACCATGTTAAATTTGTGCCCTAGTTCAGTAATCAGATTTGTAACATTTAATTATTTGTTAGCATTTAGTAAACCATAATTAAGTAAATCCAAGAATGAAGCAAGAGAGCAAGAGACAAACACAAATACCCTGGGAAAACCCCCAAGGAGGAAAAATCCATCACTAAAAACCCACAGGTCAGATTATGTATTGAATCTTAATTGCACAAATACAATACTTAGCTTGATTCTCCAGATCTGATCCCTTTTAGTATATCAAATTTGCCCTTCTAAGTACACCAAGTCTGCACCAAAATGCCTTATATCCTCTTGGACAAGTTCGCACAATCCTCTTCTATTTTTGCACCTTTAGTTGCAGAGCTAGTTCGCTAATTGCATGAGAGATGAAGTGATTGAATTGTGTTTGCAATTTAACTTTATTTATATGAGTCTTTAACCCATATACCCCAAGTCGGCCTTAATCCTTTTTGGCGCCAATTTGTTTTTATTGAGGCATGGTGCATTTAGTGTGGCGTGGAGGTATGGGGTTGGACTTGACTTGGGGGCACGTTACCCCTTTAAGATAGGACCCAGTCCTATATGGGTTTGGATGTTGCCTTAAGGCAATCCGAACCCATCTTACCTAGTTATAAACAACAAAAAGATCACACCATAATCCTTCGCAAAGCAACTGCATATATATCAAACTAAGTGTTCATGAAGTCAACTCAATCGAAGTAAAGGTTAGCTCAAAAACCTTTACACTCTACAACTCAATGGATCTTATCATACCTAAGAAGTCAACCAAAACAAAAAGGAACTTCTCCATGCATCAAGGAATAGGTGGGATCACCAAAGCTAATAAATTGCTAATGATTCCGAAGGGGACCAGATCAAAACCTTCATACTACATTATGCCGGTAAACAGGGTACAGTATTACCAAACCCATAACTGTGTTGCAACAAAACATTAACACTTGAAATCTCGGATATAGTCGTTAAATCGAATACAAAACAAGTTCCCAAAATATTATAGAGATATCTGGTATTGCGGAGCAATGCAAACCCCAAAAAATGAATACGTTGGACCCAAGAGAATATCGGAGCTTGCGGAACTTGTACCAAAATATGTCCGATTCATGTTGTCGAATCACAAAAACATCAATGACAATATTCTAACATCATAAAGGACTCCATCAAGTGGCATGGAAATACTATTGTATCCCACATGAGTTTTTCGATATACTTTTAATTTCCACTCAACACCAAACTCTTTTTTTGTGTGACAAATGGATTGTCTGGACTCTAGAAGAGAATGAAGGTTTCACTAAATTTATTTTGGTATCCCTTTTGGGAGATCAACTTGAAAGGGGGTCATATTTCACACCCTTCTTATAACAAAGAGCTCATTCAAATCTAGTGGACTTTTGTGATGAAAATTATTTGGAGATGTTGGGAAACTATGAAGCTCTAGCTCCCTTGGAATGACACTTGCAAACCTTGGTATAAGGATTGGAAATGGTACTGTGCTACATCACTTTTAGAATTATAAGTTTCAAAAAGACTACCCTTGGATTTTGCATCATTTACCTATGGTTCCTATATTGAACCAAACATGAATCCTACAATTTATATTATCATTTTGGCAGTGTAGATTCCACACCATGGCCATTCTTGAGCCAAAGATCACTTATTTTTCCTAATGTATTATTTCCAAGGTTTTCCCATTGGTTCCAAGTTAACCCACTTAGAAATTCCACAATCTCAATGTCAATTTTGTGATCATTAGGAATATATCAAAAATTTGCTTTAGTTTTTTCCTAGAGATCAAAATATATAGATTAGATTCATGATTTCTTCAAACCTTTTTAGGTCGATCCTTTTTATTGGCATATGGTGTTAAAAGGGGATTGGCCTAAAATCCCTTCCAAATAGAATAATATTTGACATTTTTTTTCCCTTATGATCTCTTTCTCATCTTGATGATGGATCTGTTATCACTATTTAAAAAATGGGTTTTTTTTCCCATAATTGGCTAAGTTTTTGAAAATTTTGAGTCAGACACACTATCAACTACTTCAAGTCTGTGTTAGGTCTTAAGGGTTTAGGGTTTTAATTTTAAATCGTTCAATGTTTGATCAAAAAAACTCTCTGGTTTCTATTCCTTTGTTACTTTATCCACTTAAGTAATGGGTCTTGGGGTCGTAAGAGGTGTCCCCCCATGTCATTTGCCTAGGCGGTTATTGAATTGATTGTAAAAAAATTAGGCCTTATGTCTTTTCTTCCTAATGTTGTCGGGCCCAATAAGTTGCATGCAGCTCTCAGATGGATCTATGGTTTTCGCTATTTCGTTAGGCGAAGTTGCGCGTGGTTTAACACTCGTGAAATGGTGAAAGGGAAAAGTGTGTTAAATGGCGCATTTGGTCCGGTTTAAAAGGGCTTCATCTCGTTCAAAATCTAACGGCTGGCGTTATTTCGCAGCCGAAACTTGCAAGTGAAATACCTTTCGCGAAATGGCGAAAGCGTTTGGTGGGACCCTGCAGCAAAGACTTTCCAAGCGACTAAAAGGTGATCAAGTCCAATCTGATCTGACGGTTCGCGTTGTTTCGCAAGGGGAAGATGCTCGACAGTTAGCTTTCGCGAAGTAGTGAAATGACATGGCGCTCCAAGCAGGCAGTCCAGTTGGTCGAGATGGCGAGTAAGACGATGGCACGTGGCAGAAGGTCAAAATAGTCAGCAAGTCGGGTCTAAGGATTAAAAGGTGGGTCCCAGAGGTGAGTCATGCCGCGGGATAAGAAATGACTTGGCAGAAACAGGTGTTAAGGATGAGGTGGAATTCAGTGTTTTCTCTCAGCAAATGAAAGGTTGACATGTCAGTTTAAAAGTGACTAGATGCCAAGTGGATGGAGTTGAGTCAGAGGGCCCACGTCTGCCAAATTCAGTTAAGTTGTTAAGCATCGAGCAAGTCAAATATAATCTAACAGCCCGCGTGAGTTCATAATGGTAAAGTGCTCGTGTTTTATGCCCTGCGAAACAGCGAAAAGGTTTTTGGGTCCTGAAGACAGATAAAGCATGAAGTTAAAAGATGATCAACTTCGTTTTGATCCAAGGGCTCGCGTTGTTTCATGGCTGCGAACCAACCGAAGGATATGCTTCGCGAAATAGCAAAAGAAAGAGAAGGTATCCAGGTGTAAGGCTAGATGGTGACGTGTCAATTGACATGAGGTTTCAGAAGAAATTGAGAGCCCGCCAAGGTGTAACCGGCGGTTATAAGGGAAAGACACATGGCCGACGTTGAACTAAACTCGAAGAGTTTTCCAAAGCAAGCATAAAGGTCTCCCTTAAAGGATGGTCATCTCCGATTTGACCCAACGCTTCGCATTGTTTCATGGTCCGAAGTTGAAAGCGGTTTAAGCTATGCGAAATAGCGAAAAACCGTTAGTCGTCAAGATAAAGGCACAGTTAATGAAGAAGCTGACGGTCTCGGTAAGAGTTAAATGCCGAGCAGTTAAAGTTCCATCTAACGCCTGGCGTAGCTTCGCGAAGGAAAAGTGCTCGAAGGATAAAGCCCGCGAAATGGCGAAAAAGAGGTAGGGCTCGACGCGAAGGCAAAGCTGTAAAGTCAGTGTAAAGGTCGATCAAGTTTCATTTGATCGAATGGTTGGCATGATTTCGTTTAACGAAGTTGCCCGAAGGTTATGCTTTGCGAAACAGCGAAAGAGCGAAGAGAAAAGATGTGCAAGTATGTTGTGACCCATTGGAGTGAAAAATTCAAATTCTCTCATGAATTCAATTCTGAAGGGACGACCGAAGCATGCAATATCAATGTCGCAATTAAGAGCCTGAGTACCATATATGATCTCCTATCGATTGAGTAAAGGTATCATTCTAAAGAATTGTTGCAGAGGAGCGGTTGCAGAGCTATTTTCTTCAAATACAGAGCTAGTTCATTCAGTTGCAGAGTGGATTTCTTCAAGCTAAAAACAGGTTTTCTTGTACTCTTGCTTGGTAATTTCTTAGCAGTGTGTGTTAATTGAGGTCTTGATTTTGTCACAGAACCAGTTGGGAGTAATATTTTAATTGCTTGCATATTTTAAGATGGCGCCTAAAAGAGAATTCTCAGGGAAAGTTAATTACTAGGAAAGGGCCATTTGTGATGATTTTCTCGAACAGTTGACATTGTCAACTAATTAGGCATCAAAAGTGAAAGAATTAGTGCCAAGAGCTCCTCGTTTGAAAATAGGAGAAGGGTTATATGATAAGGGTAATTGGTTGAGAGATCCACAGGTTGGGTTGTCTGGATTGGGGTTATTCAAAGTTGGATTTGGCATGAGAAATTCTCCAGCCCCGCAGAATAGCATCTGGGAGTTAGATGTGAGAAAATTGGTAGTTCCAGGAGTATTCATGGATATGGATCTCCTGACTCAGATTGCACATAATTATGATCCAGTCATGAGGAGCATTAGGGATATAAATGGGAAAGCCCTCATTGAAATCAATAATGAGGAATTCAGAAGTGCTTTTGGGCTTAATGAGTTTACCAATTATTTGGAACCCATTAATTTCAAATCATTAGCTCAAGTATACAGTGCACAGAGGAACCACCTTAGAAATGGGCCTCTTAAGGAATTTTTTGTGAAGATAGGTGGGTTGACAATTGTAGGACCCAACACTGAAGAACCCTTCTCATTGAATCTGTTCACCCTTGGGGCTAAGGGAGTGTATTGGTCACTTTGCCAGATTTTGGGAGAGGATGCTGAGGCAAATATGCCTAATCATTACATGCTAATGATTGCTCAGATTTTGAATCCTTCTCTTGCAGTAACCTTTGATTATGCTTCTTTTATTACTGATGCTATCCATGGAGTTTTGATAGGAATAAAGAATGTGAAGGTTGATAGGCCTTTTGGGTGGTATTCCCTCCTCATGCATCTATTTTTATTCAAAGGTGGTGATTACTTTGCAAGTGGAATGGACCTCATAAAAGAGCAAGATGGAGAAAAAATGTTAGTGCAATTATGGAGTACAGTGCTGTCATGGGACAGAGATGATGCTAGTTTCTTAAAATTTGATAAATGTTTTGCATCAAAGATCAGGACTCTCCTTTGTTCAGAAAATCCAAGAATCCCCAAGGTTCTTTTGGAATTTACTAGACCAAAAGAATTTGCAAAAAATATAAAAATTGTTCATAATTGGGGTGATATTTACTTATACTCTGTCTCCACAGTTTTCAGAGTATTTGGTTTCAGAGGCACTCCATTTTTATTGCCCTATCAGATCCCTCTCAAAGTGGGAACTGCAGAAATCTTCAGACAAATTGGTAGTGTGCAAGAAGCAGAGCTGACAGGCAAGGGTAAAGGGACTATTTTCCCTACGGTTACTATAGCCCACCAATTTGTAATAACCAATGGAGGTTGGAATTGTTTTGAGGATTTTCTTAAACCTTATCACTTGTCAACTACAGTGTCCAGGTGTGCCGATCCTGAAGATTTCTTTAATGGCATGTTTAGAAAGAGAGCAGTGTGCAGAGGTAGACCCCATCAGTTCCAGTTTCCTAAAGGCCTCATTAGAAATGAGTTTGATCTAGAGGAGCAGGAGCTAAGGAAGGAAAAATGGGTGGCTTATAAAAAGGCCCTAGATTTTGTACATCAATTTGATACCAGCTATGACCCATCGTCTAGCTTTTTCCCTTTTGAGGAGAAAATAAAGTTCCTAATTCTTTGCTTTGAAGATGTAATGCAGACTCTAAAAGAAAAGAGGGAGGTTGTGATTAAAAACAACCCTGAAAAGGCAAGAATGGTTCTAAGTAGGCTTGCCCCTACTAGAGCAATCCCTCCTGGTGACTATACATTGCACAAGAAGTCTAATTATAGTGTGCTGATGCCTACAACAGGGGAGCCCTCTACCTCTAAAGGAAAGAGGAAAATACAAGATGTCATTGACATCCAAGAGAGCCCAAAGAAGCAGAGAGTAGGAAAAGAAATACAATCTGATACACCCTTGTACTCTCCATCCCAATCCCCTATTCATATAGGAGATGAACAGGCAGCAGCTGAGCAACTGATACAGTTAGGTAGCCTAGGAGAAATAGCCTATACATATGATGAAGTAGAAGAAGGAATGCCAGAAGAGCCCCTTGCTGCTGAGATGAACATCACTACCAATGAATTCAAGGGCCAGGAGTGGGATCCTGAGATCAAGTAGGCCAGTGATGACTTCTTGGCTGACAACAATTTTGTTACATCAGGAGCATTCATGCAGTTTGTATGGAAGCAGAATATTGACAAATACAATGCAAGATGTGAAAAGAGAAAAGGTGAGCAGCCTCATAAAGATCTAGCTGTGGTTGAGGAGGAAATAAAATAAGAAATGACAGATGAGTTTAAGACCATCACTTCTGAGCAAGGAAGAGATATGGTGGCACAAGCTGGAGTACTCATTCTCCCTGAGTGGGACATAGCAAATGCCTTGGTGTTGGAGGCAGTGAGAAAAGAAACTAAACCCATGGAGGGAATCACTTTTAGCAAAGATAATGCTGCACTTGTCATGTGGTCTCTCAAGAGAGATGAGAATAAAATAAGTAAGGACACCCCAGGGTCAAGTTACCTTGGTGGAATGATAGTAAAAAGAGTGCAAAACACAGGGGTGGTGGAAGCTGCTAGCACTGTGCTAGAAACTGCAAAGTTTAGTGTTGCAATAGTAGAAAGGGAAGCTAAGGAAAAAGCAGGCCTCCAAGTCAAGTTGGAGACAATTTTGAAGGCTTACAACAGTGCTAAGGAAGAGGTAAGGGGTAAAGATAGCATCATTGCTAAACTGCAAAGCCAGTTGACAGGACAGTACCATCAAGGTGAGTCTTCAACACTGATGATCTCCTCTTCTCCTGCAAGACCTCCACCTACCAGCCCCATTATTGAGTTCTCACCATCTCCAACACCTTCTAGCTCCCAAATGATTGAGATTACTCCCCAAGAATTGGAGAATTTAAAATAGGCTCAGGCCTTGTATGCAAAGAAGTATGAAGAAAGAGTAAGGGCTACCATTTCAAGTTTTGCAGATACCATGAGTGCCTCACTATTATATAACAACATAAGCAAGATTTTAGATATGTGGAATGAGCTTAATGGAGATAAGGCCATTTTGACGCCTATTTTTGACAAGTGGAAGCCTAGAGAGCGGGATTTGGAGCTTATTTGTGTATCTTATGATGAAGCAGGGGCCGATCCTATCAACAAATCCACTTGTGATACCACCAAGGATCTAGTAAAATTGGTAGAAGGGATAGACAATGCTGACAGGAAGATCATCTTGTACAAGAAGGAGTACACTGATCAGGTTTTTGAATTGCTCCCAGGAGTTTTTGCCAGCCCAGATCAACTGAAAGACAAACAAGTGTGGCTTAAGGAATTAGAGGGCAAATTGTCAGCCAGAATAAAAGGGATTGTTGACTTAGATGATGCTTCCTTTTTTGTTGTAACAATTCAGGAGATAGAGAGAATCAAATCTCATTATGGTTTTCTCAATTCAGAGGTCAACAAGATGAGAAATTCCTGGAAGAGGTTAACCAAGGCAAAGGCAAAAGTGATTAACTTCGCGTGGCCAACTGATGATGTGTACAATGAGTGGACAAGAAAATATGCCATCCAGGATTTAGAGCAATTAGAGGGCGCTCTTGAATAGTTAGAAGAGGTTGCAACCGGACAACAAGTAGAAGAAGCTGCAGAGGTCGAAAATGACTTGTAACCGTATCTGTAAAAGATTTTGTAACTTCTTCTTGAGAAGCAATAATTGTAACAAATTCTCCTAGGAAAGTCCGAAGCTGTGTGCATCTATATTGTTATAAATGAATACCAGGACTAGTAAAAAAAGGATCACAAAGAATTGTAAGAAAATGCTGCAGAAATTTATCTAAGCTTTTCCAAGTTTTAATGGAGAATATTTGAAGGTTTCTTGTAATACTTTTTTGAAGAAAATATCAATATACAGACCATTGATTTTGAGTAAAAACTTTGTGTTGTCTTCATATGTGTTTGCATGTGTTTACTGTTTCACTCTAAATAATCCAGAGTTATTTCGTTTGAATAGGGGTTGTAAGGCAACTTTCAGTAGGTGTGTTTCTTAGCTTTTCTCTTCAGGAGGGAAATTAAATATGCAGGGATCACTTCTACCAATAAATTCCTTGTGAGATATTTTGAATCTTGATGAGCATAGTTTACTTTGGTATGCATAAATTCTTATATGTGTCAAGCATATATAGGGATCTACAGAAGCCGATTGATGGGATACGTATAGATATTTGACTATGAGACTGTTGTTTGAAACTTAGATGACTCTATGACCTTGGATAAGGCACTGGTACAGATCGAGGTTGTCTATTACATGTTTTGTAGGTCAAAATACTGAATATGAGTATAATTTTCATTCCTTTGTTTCAGTAAGTTTTAAGGTGATTAGATCCATTGGTTTTCTGGACTGGTTTGCTGTGGATTTATCTTTTTAAAGTGTGAATTTAGTTCACAAAGGTATACCCGCCTGGACTCTGAGTGGGTCCGAAGTGTAGAAGGTTAAATCAAACCTTGTCATATGTTGTCCTAAGAGTTTCCTTCCCTTTAATATCTCTTTTGCACAGAGTTATCATATTATTATAAGGATATTGAATTGAATCAGATTTTGAAGACAATAGGATCACGAAGTATGATTCGAAACATTGATTAAAAAACGCTCACACAATTGAATCTGGAAACAGTTCATTCAATCATATGGATTGTGGACATCTACTAGCATTGATTTGACATTCTTTCAAGGTGGATGTTCTCTTTAGCATTTGAAGATAAAATGCTACTATTTTTAAATTCTTTGTCAATCATAATTTCTTATTTTGTTCTAAATTCATGATATGCTCTAATGTATTTTTGCAATTCAAGTGCAAGAAAATGAAGTAGGTAGAGATAGGAGTAAATGTAGGTGTAGGTGAGGGTGAAGGTATAGGTAAGTGCAAATGTACGTGAAGGGTAGTGGATGAGAATGCTAGGATGGGAAGAGGGTCAGATAGGTGACGATATAGGTGAAGGTAGGTGAAGGTGAGGGTAAGGTAGAAGGGTAGGTGATGAAAGAAAATGGAGGGATAAGGGATGGAAGTTAGGAAATATAAGGTAGGTTATGTAGGTGAAGTGGGTTAGGATATGGCGATTGGGGAATGAAGGTAGATGAGGATAGATAAGTAAGTGGGTAGAGAATATTGAGTGAAATGGAAGGCAGCAAGGAGAAGTGAAAATGGTGGTGGCGATGATCAGGAATGGAAATGGGAGTGATCGGGTTTGGGCACCCACTGACAGGACTGGGAGAAGTGGAAGGTGTTATGCCTTGGCTGGGCAAAGGGAGTGTTGAACCTCACTTCATCTTAAAGAGAGAGACTTGGCCAGCTTTTGAGCAACTATATGACTTACAAATGAAAGGCTAATAGCAAAGACCCGACAACTATCAATGGCTAAGCTAAGACAACTAACCTACAAAGCGAAAAAGTGGGGGTCCACATTTGGAATGGGGTGATGTGTGAATACGTCACAACAGTTCCCTCAACTAACTCTTTTTATTCTCCTCATTCTACATACCTAGGGGCGTCTCGCTCCCACTCTAGATGGGAGATTGATATCAACCAGATCAGCAACCTATGTCTTAGGACTCTTATAGTTAATAAAGGCTCGCATTGTAAATAACTACTGCTTCAATCGTAACCACACAAATGTCTTAACTTTTATGTAGAATAGCTGCTCCTGCTTAATGTTCAGTAGAAAACTTGCCGAGAGTCCATTTCGTTCCCTCCAATAACTCTATTTAAAGCAGGTCGTAACTAAAGGCTAAGAATATTCCACCAATTTTGCACTAAAAATGACAATAAACATCAATTTTTTAAAGGAGAGGGGCCTTTGACCAGGTGGGCACTCTTCTGCAAGCAAGAAGATTTCTCAACCCATGAAAACTCTAGTTTCCTGCAGTAACCCTCCTTGATGATTCTTTTGATGTAAGGGTCTTCTTGCCAGAATTCATAAATATAATCCAGAGCAGCTTGATTACATCACATGTACAAAAGTGAAAACAGAATTATGGAGAGATAACAAGCACATACTCAACTCCACTGTAGGATACATTCAGCAATGCACTCCTAAATTCTGTCAGTGTACCTTCTAAAAATATTCCAAAATAAGATTCTGCACTTAATGCAGTCCCATCCTATCTGACCAAACTCACAAATTTCTGTATCATTCATGGCCAGACTTTTTTTTGAGTTTGACGGTTTTCCTTAACCTTGGTAGACAATGAATTTCACTAGCTATCAAGACGCTTTTGGTAATCAGGATGTTAAATCTGCTAAAAGATGCCATATTCATATCTAAGAAAATAAAATACACATAATCTGATATACCCAATACATGTATCTGTGATGTAAAAACCAGCTCCGACACATAAATACAGGCCCGAAATACACAGATAGGCACACTCCCACTGGTTACTGACGTAATTTGATGATACAGATCTGCTGATACAACCACTTCACACCACAACATTAAAAAATGTGGACATACCTATGAGTGCATTTCAGACCTGTCCTTATATGGGTCTGAACTAGTTATTAACTTATTTCCAATCATGAGGTCATGTCTTCTAGGTTTCTCCCCATTGAAGAATGTGACTGTCACTTTACATTTATCAAGGCCACACTTCATGTCTAATTTAATATGGCAACAGGTGTACTCACTTTGGGGTTGCCTTCAAGGCTTCAAGTCATAAATAAAATCCACAAATGCCACCAAATCATCAGCAAACGGATGTGAAACAAGTAGTTGAAGCCATGGATTTTTTAGATCCTTCATGATATCATCAAGAAAATGTTGAAAAGAGTTTGGGACACTGGATATCCCTGTCCAACTCCCCTCATAATTGGTATTGAGTTTAAAACCTTAGATCTGACATTAACTGTCAAAGCAATTATATGAACAAATTGCCTTCCCATTCACTCTAGCAGGCCACAATTTCCTCATTACAGGCTCACGGGGAAAAATATTATAGCCCCTTTGCTGTATGCTCAGTATGAAGAGCTTAGCTCTATATTGCATGAAAAGAATGTGAGGTAATCACTGCGCAATAGTCAGAAAGCACATCTCAAATAAAAATTATTAAGATAAAGAGAAGCACAACCAATATTGGAAAAATCTCACTACAGCAATCTTAGGATAGCAAACGTACATGTAGCTTGTGAACACAAACCCAATCAGATAATTAATCTAGATTAAGTGTGGATAGCCATCCTTACTGAAAACAAATTGATAATATAAAAACTCCAGAGCAGAATGCATTCTGAATGAAATACAACATCATGAAATAGTAAATGGAAAACAGAGTTAAAAACTTGCTGTACTTGTATCATCACTGTAAATATTAGGTTTCCACTGTTTTTCACCAACATAAAACAGTGAAAGCACATGGAAGAGAGTCAAGACTCGGCTTAAGAATTAAATTATTACATTTTGTAATAAAGACATTGTGGGGATTTCAAGCCATGAATCGTATATTAGGAACTGCTACCCTGCCAAAATAGCATAGAAACGCAACATATATATGTCCAGAGAATCAAAGACAATTCAATCAAGCTCTTTTCGTTGTTCATTTAGCTGTAATTTGATGGGAGATATTTTTACTGTATAATTTAAATACCCTCAAGGTAGCAACAATATGCACTTGCATTAACTAAGGTTTCATGAAGGAAACTGATACCGCAGATGGACTAAGAAAATGAACCATAAATAATGCATGAAAAGACTGACAGGACAAAAGCTTAAGAGCTCATAGTATTCTCTATCAAGCTCCAGACATTTTAGCCCTTAAAAGGAAAAATAGTAATAAGAAGAAGCTGATGCTAAATCACAGTTTAGTCTGGGACTCTATTCATGGACCTATTTTTACTTTTCCAAAATTCTTTTGTCTGCTTATTCCTGCTCGGAAGACCAATTTGCTTCCGAATCTGAACCAAAGCTGCTTTCTTGTCCCTTTTACTTTTTATTGTGTTTTGTGCATCTAGAAGTGCCTTCATCTTTTTATAAGAGGTTGAATCAGAAACTTGATTGTTTTTAATCATTTCCTTGTGATAGTAAGAGGCTTTCTTAAAATCATTGACTCGGAAATAAGCATAAATAAGAGTTGAGTATGTGCAGGCATCTGGTTTCAAGCCAGCAGCTACCATCTCATTCAAAACTTGAGGGCACTTTGTGTGCCACCCAGCACGTGCATATGCATTTATAAGCATGTTATAAGTCATCACATTGGGCTTTAGACCTTTCTTTCCAAATTCACATATTACATTCCTAGCTTCATAACAACGGCCTTTCTTAGCAAACCCATCGACAAGGATATTAAATATTACTCTTGTCCCTTCAATGCCATCTTCCATCATCATTTTCCATACCTCTGTTAGCTTTTGAGTATCTCCTGCACGCCTATAGCCATCCAGTAATATTGTGTAAGTTTCTAAAGAGGGTTTGAGTCCTTCTCTAATCATGCCCTCAAATGTAACATAAGCTTTCTCGCGCCAACCACTGACAGAATAGGCATGAATGAGAGCAGTATATGAATGAGAAGTGGGAAATATACCTTGCTTTCTCATTCTCAAGAAAGCATCTGCAGCTTTGTCACTCATTTTCTTCTGTCTACCATATGAACTTATCAGAGATGTGAATGTCCAAACATCAGGCTTCAAGCCCAAATGCTCCATCTCCTGAATAAGCTCCTCCACAACCCCATATCGTCCTTTTTTGCTGTATGCATCAATTAGAATATTATAAGAAGAAACAGTTGGTTGTAAATGTCTGTCCTTCATTTCAAGAAACAACCCTTCAGCTTCTTCTAGTTGATTTGTTTTAACATAGGCATCAATTAAGGTGTTATAAATATCAACATTGGGCTCAAAACCATACTTTTCCATCTCAAATAGCACGATTAGGGCTTCTCTCATAAGGCACTCATCACAAAAAGATTTGATAAGAGAACCAAATATCTCAGAGCTCATGTTCACACCATTTTTGGAAATTCTCTCAAAAAACTGCCACACGTCTTTAGCACTTTGACCACTCTTTCTCATAATAGTTATAAGAGAAGAGTAGGTTACAGTATCTGGTCCAATATTCCTTATATCCATTTCTTCAAAGACTTTCCATGCGTCGTCATATCTGCAAACAAATAACTGTGTCAACCATCCCTTCACAAGACCCCAACTACAATGCTATTACATGGATATTGAAAGAAAAAAATTCTATAAGTTGCAAGAAAATCTATTATTTGTGCATCAAATACTAGGAACCTTTTTTAGTATGTTTCTATATTAGCCTTCTCAACTTGTTAACGAGAAGGATATTGGAACATATCATAGGTCAGGCCAAGTTCTATCTATAAACTCTTAGATCAAAGAGTGACGTAAATCGTTGAATCAATGATTGCATTTCAACTTCGATATTCAAATTAATTATGAGAAAATTCAACATCCTTCAATTTTGGAGTAATTAAAAATCCAAAGCAAGCAAGCAAAGCATGAATTTCATAATCCCATGTATTATCCCCCATCGACTGTCTGTCGGTAACTCAATTAGTCCTGTATAGCTAGCAGAAAACTCTCTAGCTACAATGTTTGCAACTACAACATAAAATACACAATCATAATTAAACTTGCAACTGTATTGTACTGTATAGTTTCTGGAATGGAGACCTCAAAAACCATCTGCCATACAAATATTTGCTTCACACTCTCAATTCCAGTGGCATGCTTTATTTTGATGATATTTATATGTTCGCATCCTTCAACAAGCTATGCACGAATCTTGGCACTATATTTAATTTACTAGAAGAATAAGATGCAAATTGACTTTTTTAACAGTCAAGAATGCTTAAGTTTTCATTAGCAAATTTCTCTCGCCTTCTGACAGATCTAAACTTTAAACTAATGGGCAAAATTTCATACATAAAGTAGACAAACAATCTATGTTTGGCTGTAGCTGTGTTTTTGCAACCAAAAGCTTTGCTTGCAGAAAAGATAAACAAGTGCCACTCTGTTGCATTATCCAGGGTGGTTTGAATGAGTACATGTAAACTTAAGATATTAACGGTCTAACACATGCGTCTGAAAATATTTCCATGCTGTAAAGGATAAATAGTAGGGCATGTAAACTAGAGTCTTGTAAAAGGCATGACAAAGGAAGACTCTCAGCTCAGATGACTAACAAGCTAGTCTTAACATTTCCATATGGATTGATGCCAATGTTCCCACCTATTTAGTTCTTCAGAACTTCTTCTTGAGTAAAAGTTTTTCATACCAGACAATTCTCATAAATGACTTTTGAGGATAAGAAAATCCAGTGGAAACCCTAGCATTGATACAAGCTAGTCATTATAATGCTAAAATGCTCTGACCACTCTCCGCGGGCTGGCACGTTGCCAGTTGAAGTAAATTTCCATAATCTCTATCAGGACAACTTCACACATACCGATCAACTAAGAAAATATGAAGTGTCTCTGTGGGAAAGCTTTTTCGCCATTTCAAAACTAAAAACCAATTTACAACAAATGAGAAAATAAAACCGGTAAATGAATCCACCAAGAAACGTCCTCAAAAACACAGAAAATTAATGAGAGGCTTGACCTAAATGAAATAGAAGAGAATCAAAAAATTGTTTTCACTTGGAAATGCTATAAAGCAGAACTAACTATTTTGCAGTCATAATCAAATGCAAGAAGTCCACAATTAAAACAAATCGAACAAACCTTGGAGAATTGATTTTAAACTGGATGCATATAGAAACAATCAACTTAGCAAGTAGATATACTACTGCAGACCTGGCGGAAAGGCTATTTGAATTGATCTCATCTCGTCTCAAAAAAATCTTATGGCTTATTTTGTTATCTGTAATTTTAAGACATCCTAATAAAGCTAAAATGTTTATCTGCAGTAGCAAATTAATTTCCCCTAAAACAAAAACAAAATTCCACAGTTGTATAAACTTAAAAAACGGCTTTCTTACCTGGAGCATTGCGCAAAGCCAGAAATCGCTGCATTATAAATATTGGCACAGTGAAATTCTCTTCCACCTGGCATATTCTCGAACACTAACCACAAATTTTCTACCATTCCAGCCCTCCCAAGAAGCGGAAAGACTAAGGAATAACTTTCGGGACTAACTATAGATGGCTCCTGAAAACCCATCCACTCTAGCAGGTGAACGGCCTGTGAAACCAAACCCTCTTCACCAAGTAGCTGTAACAAAAAATTGCAGTCCCTGTTGCTTATTCTCCCACTGTAAGGATCAAGATAATTAGTCAGCGTGGTGTTTACCGGAAGATTCTTGGCAATGTCGATGATGGAGCTCAATAGCTCTTGATCGTGAGGGCTTGCATTCGTGTCCATGTCAGCATACCCAACCCCTCTGTCATGGGTGCCTGTCAGGTGGGCATTAGTTTGAAAATGATGGATGTCTGTCAGGTGGGAGTCTGCCGTTTGGGCATTGGTTTCAGAGTAATGGGTATCTGAAATTTGGGCATTGGTTTTGGTATATTGGAAATTTGAAAAATGGATTTTAGTTTCAGCACAATAGGTTTTTGTAAACTGGTCATGTGTTTCAGTGTAGTGGGTATCAGAAACATGGGCAATGGGAATTATGCGTTTGCTGTTAATGTCATTAAGCTGAGCCCTCAACGGAACAGGCCCTTTTAGATTAATCCTGCAGCCTAGAGGGTAAGGTGGCAAGGAATCTGTGAGTTCACGACAGTGAAAAATGGGTGATTTTGAAGGGAACGGACATTTGAAAGAGAAATTTGCTGGAGAAAAAGAAACGGTATAAAGAATTGAAGAATAACTGATCTGAGACATCTTCCCTTTTATGTCATGTGGACGATAGTTTAGAAACAATGAAATGTAAAATAAGGTAACGGATGGACTCAGATTCGAAGTATCAAAAACAATGAAGCGAAGATTTGTCGGATAAGATGATTCCTAAAGGTTTTAAAAAATAAGTTTAGATGATGAACAATTTTATCCTCCAACAATGTGAGAAACCAAAACTGCTCTAAATATACACTTTAAAAAATACACCAAAGGTGTGATCATTATAAGGCTGATGGACAAAACATTTCAATATGTTTAGTCTAATTAAAGATTGTTTGAATTTTCTTTGTCAAAATGGTTTTGTCTTGTAATAACGAGTTGTCAGTTGTTGATCTTGATCTAAATTGGTCATATAGCAAACAAGGGAATATTATCCAAGGGTTGCATGCCCTTGCATGGAAACAACAGACCGATTTTGTAGAATATAGAAAGACAATCTCCTTATTTGGTAAAATTGCAGAATAGGTTGAAAATCACGAACAACAGTTGCAAGAAGAAATAATTGTGAGAAGAAACCCTAGTAATTAGCTTTTTCGATGATAAGGAAGATGGTGCTCAAAGGGAAAGCTCCAATGCTACAATCTGACGTCAAGTCTACGCAAGAGGACATTCTCTTCCATTTGACCGATTTTGCTCGAGAATGCATACAAAATGAAGAGGAATTTGCAACAGTTCTCTGGGTGCTGATTGAAGAAGAGACAAAGGTAGAGATGATTGAAAATCAAATTGCAGACAGGAATCTAGTACATGATGAAGAAGTAGAAAATTAGGATTATTTATGGTATGGGTTTAGTATTTAAAATGTTTTTGATGAGTTTTGCTTTGCTTACGGTAATTTTTGAAACACTATGTTTCAAGACCGTTACCTTCCCAAAAACCGTTACTTCGAAACTACAAATGGATGTTAGTTATAAAAAGGATTTTTAGATAATAGTAAGAGAGGAGAGAAAGGAGGGAAGGAGCTTATCTTTTTACATAGTCTTGTTGTACAGAGAGCTGAGTCTGTAAACTCATGTTCTGATAGTGAAGAAATAAAGAATATATTTTTAAATCTTTGAATTTTTTTAATGTTTTCTTTTAAATTGCAATGTACTATGTTTCTTTGTAGTTACTCTTCAATGTTACTTAGCTATAATGAACTAAATATGTATTTGATTATGGAGCTTTAAATTTAGATTAAATCATCTTTTGAAAAGAATCTGCTATTCCTTCTTTTCTTGGGTAACATCCGGGGGTGTGGAATAAATAAACTTTGTGTTATTTATCTATATTCACTTCATTTTAAGTCCAATCTTTCGCATCTACTTTCATGGTTGAGTAGGTGTCAGTTTACCTTTTCTTCTTTTTGGTGAAAAACATACACTGTTTGCATTCATTGCATCTTTCGAAGGTAGCTATGCCTTGTAAAATAAGCAAAGAGCACTTGCAAATACCATTGCATGTGACTCAACTGTTGGTCAAATTGTCATTAATATGGGCAAGAGAGTATAAAATTGAAGTGACAAATCTGTTAACCAACTGATTTTTGGTGACTTTGTTGGGGATGAGAAATCAAAGTGTTGGTGCTATATTTCCCTAGAAATTTGAAGGTGCCTCCCCTAGAATAGAGGTTGGCGACTATGTGTTTCATTAGAAGATCTCTCTGGTAGAAGAATTCCAGTTTACATTATGGCTTTGATTGTAGCCCAGCCATAGGGAACTCAAATGGGACCTTCGGCTTTGCCTCAATACACAACCTTGCCTAAAAGATCAAGGAAGTGTTTTCCAAACTTTGTTGGATATAAGACATAAAATGTTGTTGATCACATCAAAGCATTTACTATTGCTTGTGGGATTCTTGGAGTTCAAGAAGAAGATGTATTTGTGTGATTGTTTGTTGAAAGCCTCATTGGAAGAGCTACAAAATGGTTCTAGAACTTGGAGTATGGATGTATTACCAGCTAGGACAATTTAAAGGTAGGGTTTCTTGAAAGATTTAAACTTGTGGTTGATATATATGAATTGTTGCTTAATTCCTTTCAAATGCAAAAGAAAGAAGATGAATCTATTAGAGATTTCATTGAAAGATTCAATCGGTGTTTTGGAAAGATTCCTCAAGAGTATCAACTGATTGAAAATAATCAATTATGTGTACTCATTGTTGCATTACATCCTGAAGTTAAATTCTTGCTAAAATGTAAAAAGGTGCAAAATCTTAAAGATGCACAAAATGAAGTTATTGAAATAGAGGATGATATGATCGTGATTGGAATGAAATGTGTAGACACCTAAAATTGTCCTGTCTAATTAAATAAATATTTTATTTATTTAATTATTTTATCCTAAGTCTTCTATTAATTAAATAAATTCTTATTTATTTAATTAATTCATTTATCATCTTCTAAGCCTTTCCTCATTTAAATAAATATTTTTATTTATTTAAATTGTCTTTTTCTTAAATTAAATAAATATTTAATTTATTTAGTTGATCCACTTCCTCTATTAATTAAATAAATATTTATTTATTTAATTAACTGATTAGCCTTTTCTACCCATGACACATCTCATTCATCTCTTAATTCTTCTCTTACCTATCCCCTTTATCATTTAATTATATCCTTTGCCTACCCTTTAATCCTAGCCGACCATTTATCTTTACACCTCTTAATCTTACCCCTCCACTTCTTACAGTGTTCTTTACATAAGAGGATGTCCTCTTCCTAATCAACCATAATCATCAAATCAATCTTATGCAATTAAGCCTTCTTGCAATCACACTATCAACCACAATCCGCTCTTTGTTGAGCTCTTGTGCACACATAAAATCTGAGAGCAAATATATTAAACAAGATCAATGGAGATAGGAAGGAATGGAGATTAAAACCTTACTTGGCATGTAAATGGTATATCTCCCACACATAAGACTATCCTTGATAAAACTTTGAGAGAGACCTCCATACCCACTGATTTGAACGTGGATCAGTTTCAAGCCATGGTGGGGTACCTTTCTATTCTGCATAGCCTTACATTCACAGAAGTTGATGATGCATCTATAACCCAACCTCATAAAGCACCTCTACATATTGAAGCCTTTCTCCATAAAAACCAAATAAAACAAGTCTTGATAGATTGAGGAGAAGGTCTAAACATTTGTACATTGAACACCATTAAACAATTGGGATATTCTGAAAAGGCTGTGAATCCTACACATGCAATTACCATTAAGGCATATGATGACGAAGAGCACTCATCCAAGGGCACAATCACCTTACCTCTCAGAGTTGGGCCAGTTATGAAGGATGTGGTATATCAAGTCCTTGATTTAGATCTCGCATACAATATACTCTTGGGATGCCCATGGATCCATGAAATGAGAGTTGTTCCTTCTACATATCATCAATGTATCAAGTTCCCACACAATGGAGTTGAAGTGACTGTTAATTGTGACTCAAATTCGTTCATATATTGCAATAGCCTGTGGTCAAAATTGGAAACAATAATACCAATCAATAGAGAAGCAACTCCATCATCTACATATGTTGATTCTTAATCATTAAAACCCTCAAAGTCAAAACAGGGTGAGCTTAAAGGGAAATATCAGGATAAAGGCATGGGCAAGTACACTCTAAATCAAACTATGTACCTAAGATAAGTAATGGATTCTCCAAAAGAGTATGGATGACCACATCCTTCTAAAAAGGTATCTATCATTACATTAAGATGGGATCCTACTATATTCCAAAAGTGGGATGAGATAGAAGAAGAGTATTTATACAAAATGCTTTATAAAGAACTTGAAGAGGATACACAAGATCACATCAAGATACCATGTGAAAAGTATGGTAAAGGATTCAAGTTCTTGCAAAAATTTGGATATGATGGTAAAGGCCCTCTTGGATTACAAAAGAATGGAATTGTTGAACCATTGCAACCAGAATTGACATTCAAAAATCAACACTCCAAAGGACTTGGTTTTGAATACCTTTCAGATTAGATGCTCACAAATCTAAATAAGCATTGCAAATAACAAAATCTAATGACCAACAATAAGAAGAACGCAATTCCACTGATTCCAATGAATGGGAATGGGGTTCAAACAAATCATCTAGTGATTATGAGTTGTAAAGATGTAATCGTTCTAACTCAATTAATAAAATGAAAACTCTTTATTCTTAAATAAATTCATAATTCTATTAATAAACTCATTTACTTCCCCTAGGTATTATCAGAAATTCAAAAGCAACATTTAATTAAGATTCTTACGTACACAAATTTCATGAACGATATCACACTTCTATATTCAATAAGAGATATAAAAGGTATCTTTACAACTTAGAGTATCTTCATATTAATTCAATCATACTATACATCATTATTGATTACAATACAAATCTTGGGCTTTCCAATTAGCCTAAAGTTGAATTATATAAATATACAAGTATTTCAAATATGTGACATGATACATCCTTCGATCTTCAATTTAACAAGCTATCTTCAATGCAATCTTTAGAATGAAGACGAGAACAAGATTCAAGTGATTTTTCCACCCAACATTGAATTATATACTTCCCTGGAATTCTTAATCAATTTAGAATACCGAACCCTGCATGAATTGCTTAGCAAGAAGAATTCGATATAGAAGATGGAATATGGTGCGTGCCTAGAATGATACATGCATTTTCTATTATTCTAACTCTATTAAGAAATAAGCAAGATCATAACAAGGATACGGTAAAGAACATAAATAAATCCATCTATTTCAATGGTCAATAAGTTACTCAGTTGAGTATAATGCCATGCATAGAAAATAAACATAGTTTGGAAAAGCAAACTATTTTCTCTATAATTCCACATTCGGCACCCGTCCCAGAAGATAAACTTTCCACTATCACATGTCTAGTTATTCATTCATCTAGCATGTCTAACTTTTCTCTATATAAATCCAATATCATCTACAATTTGGAAAAAGGCCAATCTTTCATTTTCAATTATTATAAAGTAAATCTCATTTAAGAAGGTGTAACACATGTATGCACATTTTGCATATAAATAGAATACAAGTTTGGAAATATGAGTACACATTCTTTCAAATCATACTTTAGTATGGTTTCCTTAGTGTATGTTTATCATGTTTAAACTCCAAATTTTGTCCTTATTTCCTATGTTTCAGTTTTTATTCAAAAAGAAAATAACATCAGTGATCTATTTCTAATTGTTGTTTCAATGATTATAATATCATGTGAACACTATGGTTTTCTGTTTTGTTGTGTTTGTCTTAGGTATTCTAAGGAAAATAATCTAATGATTACAAGCTCAAGAATTGTCTATTTTCAATTTCAAGTTCCGAGAAAACATAAAAACAACAAACAAAGAAATCCAACTATACAGATAGCATCATGTATATGCTTGCATATATATATATATATATATATATATATATATATATATATATATATTGTGATGTCATAAAATTGCGACCCTAGCAATTTTCGACTACATTAGGGTCTTCACGCATGCAAACTCAAATCCTCTAAGCCTAATCGAAGACCGGAGATTGCTCGGCTTGCAGAAACAACTTCTTCCTTGGCCTCAGCATCACCCCGTCCACACTCTGCCTTGGAGAAAGGGGTAGGACTAGGGCATGGCGCAACTTTCCCCCCTTGGACAGGGGCATGGCACCCTTGTCCTTCAAAGATAGGGGCGTGGCTCCCCTATCCTTGCCCTATTTATGGGCAGGACCCTTCCTAGGGTTGCATTGTTGGTTGTGCCTCGGGTGGGAAACTACCCCGATGTCGGCCCATGACGAAATTCAAATCCACCAACATGTTTTTAAGGGGGAATTTTCTCTCCATTCACATAATTTGGATAGGTCAAAGTTGGAGAGATTCAAGTTGCACAAGTGATCAAGCATTCTTTTCCAGCATTGAGCATTCTCAAGTCTCCCTTCAAGGCTAGGTGTCGCATTCAAGTCAAGGATTCAACCATTGAATAGGAGATTAATTTCAACATTCAGTTCCACACAAGTGTTTTTATCAACATTGCTATTACAACCTCCCTTGAGGTGATTTACAATTCAAACTTTCGTTTACATCTACTTGCAAGTGCTTTCTTTCATTACTTGGTTAATTCCAAAACTGGGGTTTGACCTAAAGGCAAACCCCCAATCTCAACCCATTTTCCTCTCTTTTCTGTGTGTAGGTTGCAGGTGTGCAGTTGTACTTTTGGATTCGGGCTTCATTTGCAGAGGTGGAAAAACCCTTTTCGTTTCACGGATTTTTTGGAGGATCGTGTATGTTCCCACCACGGTTCGGGCAACTTTTCCTTAAATTCACAGGGCGACTTTGTCTGGACATTTTTTTGCCAGATCCAGGTGCACAACTTCATCCCATATTTTGATCTCAAGTTATAATCGATTCTTTGTCACTTTTGCACTACATAATTTAATCAATTTCCTTTTCAAATCAAATAAGGAAGAGGGGATCAACTTAGCATTCCCAATTCATTTAGAATTCAATCTACCATCTTTGTGTGGAGAGATTGAATCTAGTGAATTATCCTCTCCTCTTCCTAATGTAATGCTGAAAAGTGCTTGAATGGTAATCGATAGTGAAACTATCATCTCTCTTTGAGGGAAAGGGTAGTTTCCTTCTTGATTTATCATTCACCATTTTTCCACCATTACATTTTGGTGAACCCGACATCTTGCATGCTTTCCTTACATTGCATATTTTTCATTTACAAGTTTTTTGCAAACTTAGTGGTTAAATCATTAAAAACCCTAGTTTTTTAAAATTAAAATTGAACTTGTGATTTGTAAAAATTGCTTGTGGATATCTTAGATCTGAAAATTGTTTTGTTTGTCAAATTCAATTTCCTCATTGTCTTGTTCAATTTGCAATTAAAATTTACAAAATTAAGAGGTTCCTTGTTAAAACCCTATTTTTCAAACATCATCTTGAACTTGTGCAAAAATTGGATTTCCATTTAATTTTCATATTTCTGATTGTTCTTAGATTTGTCTTCAATCCTACAATTCAAATTTTCAATTTCCCCCCTTTTTCCCAAAATTCAAATTTCAAAATTAAGTTGTTAGGTCATCAAACCCTAATTTTTAAAATTAATTGGATTTTGTGTGAATTTCAAAACAATTTCATTTACATTCAGATTTCTAATATTTTCCAAGGTGTCCCTATCCATTAGGTTTGACCCTTTTCAAAATTCCAATTCAATTGCTCTTTTTCTTCAAAACCCTATTAGGGTCCTATTTTCACATTTGCGCCTTCATTTTGCCCATCTAGAAATCGTAAAATTTGCCATTTTTGTGGGGTTAGCTTTAAAATCATCGTAATATCCATCCCTGAAAATTTCAAGAAAAGTTGGTCGGACCATGTGTGTTCCCGCCACAGTCCTTGACTTTTTTCCTGAAATTTCGGGAGACTATTATGACTGTATTTAATAGCCCAAATCCGGCAGATTGGCTGATTTTATCAATTTTTTATCCCTCTAGACTTGGAAATACCTTCAAAATTCAACATTTCAACTTTCAAGAAATTTTTAAAATTAAGAGGTTAATTCTAGTTTGCCCTGATTTTAAAAATTCCGATTTTAAAATTAAGTGGTATTCCCTTGGCCCTAATTTTTAAATTCCAATTTCCTTTCATTTTTGGAAATTGTGTCATCATCTTCCCCCAACAAAGTTCAAATTGTGTAATCATTATTTCCTTGCATTTTGCATTACTCAATTTTGTAAACTTTGTTCTACAATTCAAAATTCAAATTTTCCCTCTAGTGCATGATTTTTACCACTATTAGTCCTACCTATCCTATCCCCGTTAGACGAATCATTAGAATTAGGGCATCCCAAGGTTTAATTACCGAGGAGATGGAGCCTAATTTGGGTGACTTCTTTAATGAGGATCATGCTAATTTCTCCCATCCTAATCATGTTCCTATTCACCCCATTGATGGATCCCATGATGAAGAAGAAGCTTTAACTTGGGTTTCTTTAGATCAACTTTCTATAGGGCATGTGCACAAAGATGGTGGTTAGAAAAGTGGACACCACCCAAAAAAAACTTGGAAAAACAGGCAGCGCGTACGCGGTTTTAAAATTTAAAATTCCCACGTACGCGCTTAGGTTTGTTCTTCTCGAGCCTAGAAAAGGTAGCGCGTACGTGCTGAGTTTAGGAAACTGAGCGCATACGCGCTACGGTTAGGAAAACTAGCACGTACACACTGCTTATAGGAAAATGAGTGCGTACACGCTAATAATCCTAGTAAAACCGCGTACGCGGTGCTTGATAAAAAAAGTTTTTTAAAAAAACTAGGTCCTCATTTACCCGAAAAGCGCATTTTTTAGTTTATTTTTTTTCCATTTTCTAACCTAAATCGCGAACGGGGTGCTAAATTTGTCCTCCAGGCTATGGATCAAGGTTAGTTTTTGTTTATTTTTCTCTTTCTTTCTGGTTTATGCAATTTGTTTTACATTTTAAATTTAATTTCATTAATTTTGATTAGGTTTTTTCATTTTTTGTTTCAAAAACTAGATTCTTCTAATCCAGAACAAGAACAACCAAATGAACCTTCTGAAAACCCATAAGAACAACCAAATGCACCTCCTGAAAACACACAAGATTAACCCCCAATTCCTCCTTTTGACCGCACAGCCGAAACACAGGAAGAATTAATTAATCAGTTAGGGCAAAATACATCCAAAATCAATAGACTGATTGTAAAATTGAAAACTTTTGAGCTTGACCATCATCAATCCCTCGCCACTAGCCTAGAAACATTAGCTAGTGGTGTCATAGATGTTTCCATAGAAATTACCAAATGGGGAAGCTTTAGGCATAGGTGTCGTCAATTTTATGCCAATGGGCTATCATATGATGGAGTTAAAAACAAAAATATTTCTAAACAAAAAATATGTGCCCTTTTTGTTGACCCCAAAACTAGTCAGTCATTACCTCCTAATGCAAAGAGGTTTTCCATACATTGGTGTACCAATGTGCAGATGAAGAATCTTTTTTGGCAGAGGTGGTGGATGGTCTTTGACGATCCACCTTGTAGTAATTATGAGGTGCCATTATATTTTTTGAGAAAAATATATTGTGAGTTTGTGCTCAATGTGCGCCCAAATTATTTTGACATGAGAGAGTTTCATGGTAGAGATGGTGGCTCTGCCTAAGATAGACCTGGAGCCCGTAGGCGATTAGCCGCGGAGAGTCGCCGCCCCCTAGCACCCAAACCCAAGGTGCATCAGGCTGTCCCATTAGAACTAAAAGATTCGATGGAGTTACAGATTCTTCAGGCGGCCACAACATTGAGTGGTGCCATCATCCAGCATGGGACATCATTAGCACACCCTATTGTATTGGATGATGAGCCGTTAGAGGACGACAGAGAGCCCATTGAGCATATGTGTGTCAGTTGCTCGGGGATATGCTCGGGGATAGATGATGCAACCGATGCAGATGGATACTCATATCATCTATGCACGATTTGCGGTTGTAGATGTCAGGCTCACACAGTTGAGGATGTCACGCTGACAGATGAGTTGATGGACATGGTGTTTGCCCATGAGCCACAGACACAGGTGTGTTGATTTGAATTCATAACATTTTATTTATCAGTCACTTTAATTTTGTAATTACATAAATGAATTTTTATTTATACATCGATTTAAATTGAGACAAATAATATGCATTTCAGGATGCAGCAGCGGTATCCCATACACCTCCCCCAGTTACCATAGCTGCAACTTCGATGCCTGAGGTATAAATTTTGTAACATGTTAAAATAGAATAGTACACTTTGAATTCAAAAAATACAAGATATGCTAACTATCTTTAATGCTTGGTCCAATTTCTGGTTTGTAGGTGTTGACAGGGGATGAAATGTCCCAGATTGATGACATCACGCTGTCGGCGATCAATTTTGGGCTACAAGGCTATACGGTATCATATTTTTTACAACTCTTTTTATGTATTGTTTTGATGGAATATGAAAGTCATTTCATTTTAGATTTTTAAAATTATGTTTAATTTATTATCTGTACTAATATCTCATGTTAGTTTTCTATTTTTAGGGCACCCCCTCCACGTCTAGGGCTCGTCCAAAGAAAAAGAATATCTCGAAGACGCCAAAACGTGTGAAGAAGGTAATTGAACACATTTTTAGTTGTACAATTGTTTGGAAATGTTGAAATCAATTATTAGTTGGGGTTTGTAGATTGATTAGTGTTTTTTATCTATTTTACATGTACAGCGACCATTGAGCTTTGTGGATATGTTGAATGCACCTGATTCGCTCGTGAATCAAGAGAGGGCGGAGGTATGTATCTCCACTTTATTTTCTTGATTTCATCATTATATGCACGCGTACATGTGAACTTGTGATATATTATAATCTTATATTTTTTTCATACAACAAATATCCATACCTATTTCGTCAATGGCGAACCCTCCTCCTTGCACTGGAGAAGCATATCAAGATCCGGTACACTTTTGTTTGATATGTAAAATTAATTGTTTTCAACCTTCAATACTTATCATTATATTAATTGTATTTAATCTTTGTACATTTTTTGTATAGGTAATAGCGACCATTTCTACATCGATGGTGAGCCATCCTCAGTCCATTGGAGAAGCATCTGAGGCACAGGTACGTCATTGTTCTCTATATTATAGCTTTTAAGTGTTTTTGGTATATTTATGTTAGTACATTGTATTAATTGTACATTTAATCTACAATAGACTTGTTCGCGATACGACCATAACATGGATCCATTTAAGTATGTCTTCAAGAAAACTCCTAAGAGTGACAAGGAGAGGAGTGCGAAGACATTAGCTCCTGGATTAGCCGATGAGGTAATTTACATTTCAATTGCAAAGGAATTAAAGTTAAATGCATAGTTATGATGTTAATTGTGAACTATTTTCTACAAAAGAATTCTAACTTGGTTTTTGAATTGTGGTTTTGCAGCCATCTATAGAGCCGCGTACTGCGCCGAAGAGGCTTGATTTTGATGATCCACCAGAAGTTTAGGATCATATAGTGTTAGTTTTGGTCATAGAATGACCAATACATGTAGATATATTCTACATTTTTATTGTATATCGATTTGGACATGGCATATGCCACATTTTTGTAATACTTGTATTGACTTGGCAGACATGCCTTTTTTTATATATATAAATATCGATATTCGATCCAATAAATGTGTAATGAGTTCATCATTTTGTATTCGTTATATTTTGTGGTTGTCCTTTTATAAATTTAAATGAATATTTGCATATGTAATCAACAATATGAATATAAACAACAAAAATATATGATAGAAAGCATTGCAATCGTGGAATATGATTTGATAAAATTTCTAAAATGTTAAATTAACCCTACAAAACTCCTTGTATTCAGTTCATTATTGTGTATTCGTTGTATTTGGTGGCTGCCCTTTTATAAATTTAAATGAATATTTGCATATGTAATTAACAATATGAATATAAACAACAAAAATCGACAATATGAATTTAAACAACAATGTGTTTGGTGCGAGAGCACCCTCACGCTCGCAATGGTCAAATTTTGTTCCTCATGTGCACAAACTAACATCGTGAGCACGTCTGAGTGGGCAAGTTTACGCTAGGCATGCCTCTGTCGTGCATCCCAAAGCACCAGAACATCGAGAGTCATACCCTACCAGTGAGATCTCTCAAGTGCCCCGAGTCCAAAAAATTGTCAAAATTTGACGGAATATTTCTTCCAATCCACGACACATACGGTCGATCTGTTTGATCCCGTGGGGTCACGTGAGGATCCTCTACAATGGCCTATCTCGGTTTTCGACGACTCGAAGCCATTTTCAATTAGTAGCATTTTTTTGCCTGCTCAAAAAACTGTCAGTTGCTTGTAAGGAAAAGTTATAAGATTGGCTAGAATTGATTTTGTTCCTCGTGTGCACAAACCGACATCACGAGCGCGTCCGAGTGGGCATGTTTACACTAGGAATGCCCCTTTCATGCATCCCAAAGCACCAGAACATCGAGAGTCATACCCTACTGGTGAGATCTCTCAAGTGCCCTGAGTCCAAAAAAATGTCAAAATTTGACGGACTGTTTCTTCCAATCCACGACACATACGGTCGATCTGTTTGATCTTGTGGGGTTGCATGAGGCTCCTCTACAATGTCCTATCTTGGTTTTTGATGACTCAAAGCCATTTTCAATTAGTAGCATTTTTTCACCTGCTCAAAAAACCATCAATTGCTTGCAAGGAAAAGTTGCAAGATTGGCTAGAATTGATTATGTTCCCCGTGTGCACAAACCGACATCGTGAGCGCATCTAGGTGGGCATGTTTATGCTAGGCATGCCCCTATCATGCATCCCAAAGCACCAGAACGTCGAGAGTCATACCCTACCGGTGAGATCTCTCAAGTGCCCTGAGTCCAAAAAATTGTCAAAATTTGACGGACTGTTTCTTCCAATCCACGACACATATGGTCGATCTGTTTGATCCCATGGGGTCGCGTGAGGCTCTTCTACAATGGCCTATCTCAGTTTTTGACGACTCGGCGCCATTTTTAATTAGTAGCATTTTTTCGCCTGCTAAAAAAACCGTCAGTTGCTTGCAAGGAAAAGTTGCAAGATTGGCTAGAATTGATTCTGTTCCTCGTGTGCACAAACCGACGTCGTGAGCACGTCCAAGTGGGCATGTTTACGCTAGGCATGCTCCTATCATGCATCCCAAAGCACTAGAACGTCGAGAGTCATACCCTACCGGTGAGATCTCTCAAGTGCCCTAAGTCCAAAAAATTGTCAAAATTTGACGGACTGTTTCTTCCAATCCACGACACATACGTTCGATCTGTTTGATCTCGTGGGGTCGCGTGAGGCTCCTCTACAATGTCCTATCTTGGTTTTCAACGACTCAAAGCCATTTTCAATTAGTAGCATTTTTTCGCCTGCTCAAAAAACCGTTAGTTGCTTGTAAGGAAAAGTTGCAAGATTGGCTAGAATTGATTATGTTCCTCGTGTGCACAAACCGATGTCGCGAGCGCATCTGGGTGGGCATGTTTACGCTAGGCATGCCCTTGTCATGCATCCCAAAGCACCAGAACATCGAGAGTCATACCCTATCGACGCAATGTAGAAGTTGCTTGACAACTTTTTTGACAATGACAATTTTTGCTCAAATTGTATCTACTCAATCTATCACCCCTATGACCCGATAATGACTCAAATAATTATCCATGATTATACAAGAATCAAGAATGCTCATGATTGACCAGGGACACATCACATATACTCAAAACATAGTCACAAAACATTGACACACAAAATAGTCACAAAACATTGTCACATATTATTCAAAAATTTGCCTCTAAATATGATCAAATCAGCTCTTGGCTATTTGATTATACAAAAAATTGTCTTACAAATAATCTCATGGGCTTTTATACAAAATTTGGCATTACAATATATGCGATTCAGCTCATCGCCATTTTAATATACAAACCATCTCATGGGCTTTTATACAAAATTTGGCATTACAATATGTGCGATTCAGCTCATCACCATTTTAATATACAAAATTTGGCATGTAAATATGTACAAATCAGCTCATTGCCACTTAAATATACAAAATTATGCCCCTAAACATGTAAAAATCAGCTCATGGGCATTTATATATACAAAAAATGAATATAGAACAATTCGTCGACGATTTATACAAAATTCTCAAAATCATTCTACTTTGAACTGTAGAATCAATCAAGTGAGCCTTCAGGATCGGCTCTAACCCGTATTGTGTCAAGTATTGCCTCGTGGTCAGATTCATGAACTTTCCATAAAATATTGTTATGAGGTCTACCATGATACTTCATCAAATGAATATTTGTTGCAACAACAAGGTTAGAGAAATGAAGAATATGTCTGTGTGTTTCAAAGTCCTCGAACAACCAAACATCAAAATTCTTGATAGGGTATATCCAAAGCCATGTTCCTGTCACGACAACAGACCCTATTGGGTACTCAATACCCTCTCCGTCAATGATTGTGGTTGTCAATTTTCTTTTAGGCTCAACACAATGACACAAATAGTAATATGTTTCTTCTTCAATGTTCTCTTTTGCAACAACTACATACACATGGCCTGCATTTTATAAAGTGTTAATTAATACCAAAAATAAAGTATGATGTACAACAAAATGAACCAAAAAGAATACTAGCAAAAAAATTAACTCAAAAAATCACCTGAATCCAATAGGTCAGATTCATGGTCAAAATCCACTAATGTCTCCATCTGGCTCAATTGTAGTGCTTTGGGAATTTGATATGAATCAATGGGAACCAACGGTCTACAAGACCATTTGTCAACCCACTCTTCTGATTCACATTATTCCCACAAACAATACATGCATGAAGAGAAAAAACATACCATCTATCTCGTATAAATTACAAGTGAACTTGAATTTGAACTCATAAATGAGTGCATGTCACTCGATCCTGCAACTGTACAACAATCTAGATAGTTTTCAATGTTAGATTCAGTAATCAACCAAAAATATCTACCAACCAATGACGTACCTGGATTACCTGGACTCATTATAGACTTATACCATCGCACAATTGTTTCTGCATCTACCAACTCAGCACCACCTTCATACTTTAATTCTTCCCTAGCTAGGGCTCTTTTCACACATGCTCCTGCACCATCGTGCTCTCCCTTACCATGTCCAGCCTCAGTGAAATTCCAAAAATGTTGTACATCGCTTGTCACATGCATCCTTGTCAGCCAATAAAACATCCTTGCATTCTTGAATTGTGCGGTGCAATTATCTGACCATATTAAGTGTCGATTGTATCATATGTTCCTTTCCCTTAAACTATCATAGAAAACTTTAAAGCATCCTTGTACAAACTTCGATGAATGAGTACAATCATCACTTATGTAGAAGTGATACTCTCTTACAACCTTTCTATCCTCCTCTGTGCTATCATTTACATGTATGAATGCTACGTGTACAAATATAGAAACTTGTGTAGAGTGATAATACATGGATTGCACTTCATTTTGAGGTTGTCGTGTATAATTTTCAGCGAAATCAATGATAGAGACAATGGTGCCAAGAGGAAATGTGTCCTTACACAACTTGAATTGCTCATCTAACCATTGAGCTCTATGTGTATGCATTATGTACTCATAAACTAGTTTCTCTTGAAACATTTTCATAAATTGAGCTACACATATATCATTTTTTACTAGCTCACATCTCTTCAAATCTTTTCCATCTTTAACTCCATATGTGATTGTCTTGTATTTTCCAAAAGAAACTAGTTTCGTACCAATTTTATGTGTGCTCTCCAAATGTGTGCACCTTGGTAAACATTGCAAACCAACACATATAGCACAAGAACCTTCCAAACAAGGCATCTTATAATAAATGCAACCATCATGTCTATTACATAACACACTTGAAATAAATTCTCTTGCCGACTTAGGAGGTGCTTGTATATTACATTCCTGCAGAACATCGTTAGTGTGCAAAGTAGAACAAATATGACGAAAAATATCATAATGCATGGAAAATTCAATATGCATCCTACAACAACACATGGTGCGTACATGATTAATCTTAATCTAAAAAGGTTTTGCCATTTCAAAAAATCTTTGAGAAATTTTTATTTGAGGAAACTTTTGAAGGAATCTTTCATAAAATTTAGTTTGAGTCATATCCAAATAGTGTTTCACATGTGGCTCACGATTTTTAGACCCAATTCGCCTTCTAACAACATCTCTTTGGTTGGGCGATACTCTTGTGTTGTCATGCCAAAAATTTTCAATTAATGTTTTTAGTGCATCTACAACAACCTTGTCTTTGCATGGTAGTCTACCCGAGAATGCCCAAAGAGAATTATTGTTAGGTTCCTCTATTTTTTCTCACCTCTTTAATGCTTTACTTAATGTTGTTCTACTAACGTTCAATGACTTACTTGTTTTTCTTATCAAACGATCTTTTTTTATTTTCTTGCTCATTATGGTTGATGTAATGACACGTCGAGTAGCATTAGAATCTTTACTACGTGATTTTGAACCAATAGATTGCTATGCATCAAATAGATTTCTGACAATAGTTCTTTCACCATTACTTTTAGATGATCTTAGGCCTAGAATTTTCATTGTCTCTCTAAAATTCAAATTTTTAATCATTTGAACAATTAATTGACATCTTGCAGTTTGATTTAAGTTTTTAAAATAGTTTTGCCATATTTTTTTAACCATTCTCCTACAAGTTCGTTCATTCATTTTATTAGGCATTGACTTCAATATATTCTCATCAATGTCAATTAGATACTTTGGTTTCCTACGAATGATTCTAGGAGGTGTTAACATCAGTGCATTATGTACATTCAATTCATCAAGTAGAGAAGGTGTAATATGTTCATCATTTAATTGATTATTCAATGTGGTATCTTCTTCAATTGCATTAGGTTCAAACGGTAAATTATCAAATGTTTCTTCTTCAATTGCATTAGGTTCAAATGGTAAATTATCAAATGTTTCTTCTTCAATTGCATTAGGTGCATTATATTCATTTCGTAAATCGAATTGAGATGTTGACGTTGACATACCTTCTTCTCCCATTGTTCTTATGTCACACAATTTCTTCATACACTGCCTTTGTCTTTCCTTTTGAGCCTCTCGTTGTTCCATCGTTCCTCGCTTGTTCTTTCCCATGGTTAAGATTGGTTGACCTAAATAGAATCATATTACATATATATGTAAAGAAAAGTTCAAAAATAAATAAATAACCATAAGTATGCATCTTATCACTATTTTTTGGAATCAAACTATTAAACAATCACAATTTAATCATTTGAAACCATGCAAAAACAAAATACTAATAAAAACAACAATTCAATCATTTGAAATCATGCAAAAAACAAAAAATTCACTTACTTTTATGTATACAACAGTTATAGAAGTGCAGACACAGTTCAAGTGGGGCCTTCAATGACCTCAAAAACTTCTTTTGAGGCCGTTGAGGCTCTTGGGCAACTAAAACTATGTCTCTAAACCGCGTACGCGCTGCTAGGCCATAAAATGTTGGCAAGCCCAACGGTATTCTCGGCTGATAAGTAGCGCGTATGCGCTACTAAGCCTAAAAATGTTATCCCAGGGTATCGAATAATGGGAATAGTACCGCGTACACGCTACTAAGCCTTTAAAAAGTTATGGAAGGGGTATGGAGGAAGGGAGAGGAAGAGAAGAGGGGGGGAAGGGAGAGAGAGGGAGAGAGAGGAGAGAGAGGGAGAGAGGAGAGGAGAGGGCAGAGGGGAGAGAGAGGGAGAGGAGAGGGGGAGAGGGAGAGAGAGGGAGAGAGAGGGAGAGGAGAGGAGAGAACATGGGGGAAGGGAGGTAGAGGAGGGAGAGAGGGAGAGTAGAGGGGGAGGGAAGGGAGAGAGAGGGAGAGGAGGAGAGGAGAGGGGAGAGGGAGAGGGAGAGAGATGTAGAGGGAGGGAGAGTGAGAGAGAGAGAGAGGGAGAGAGGTGAGAGGGGAGAGAGGGAGAGGGAAGGGGGAGAGAGGGGAGAGGGAGAGAGGGGAGAGGAGAGGGGAGAGG